>NC_029775.3:4822939-4838542 GCF_000817695.3 Arachis duranensis | reverse complement strand
GTTGAACATTTTCACTGAGAGGATGGGAGGTAGCCACTGACAACGGTGAAACCCTACATACAGCTTGCCATGGAAAGGAGTAAGAAGAATTGGATGAAGACAGTAGGAAAGCAGAGAGACGGAAGGGACAAAGCATCTCCATACACTTATCTGAAATTCTCACCAATGAATTACATAAGTATCTCTATCTTTATCTTTATGTTTTATTCATACATCATCCATAACCATTTGAGTTTGCCTGACTAAGATTTACAAGGTGACCATAGCTTGCTTCATACCAACAATCTCCGTGGGATCGACCCTTACTCGCGTAAGGTTTATTACTTGGACGACGCAGTGCACTTGCTGGTTAGTTGTGCGAAGTTGTGATAAAGAGTTGGGATTACAATTGTGCGTACCATGTTGATGGCGCCATTGATGATCACAATTTCGTGCACCAAAGATCATGACTAACTTCCAAAATATTTATCAACAAATGCAAAACAAAGACAAATTCAAAGGATGTGATAGCATCATAAGCAGTACTAACATCACCATGAGTGGAGAAATTACCTTCTTCAGTACTTTTTTCAAAAACTTCACAAGTAGCATCAAACATTCATAACAAGCTACGTACATAATTCAAATGAGACCCCCATCTAGTATCTTCAACTTTTTGCAAAGTACCAATTTAATTAAGTCCACTACCTGTCACAATTTGACCATTGGCAATTAAGTTTGCAACATTATTTGCTTGAACAACCTTTAACTGATCATGACGTTTAGGAAAAATAGTCACAACATTCATAATTAGTGTAAGTTTTGAAAAGAATTAATGAACATAACAAACTTCTTTGGCTGCAGAAACAAGTGCTAATTGTAATCGATGAGCAAGACAATGAATGTAATAAGCAAAAGGGCAATCTTTCAAAAATAGAACTTGCAATCTATTGCATTCACCATGCATATTACTAGCTCTATCGTACCCTTGTCCCCTAAGATTTTGGACATTAAGATTATGACGAGAAAGAATTGATGAAATTTCTGTTTTCAATGTCAAAGAACATGTATCAGAAACATGTATAAGATCAAAAATCTTTCTTGAACACAACCGTACTTGTCTACAAATCTCAAAATCACAGACATTTTTTCTCGCTTTGACTCATCTCTTGCTTCATAAAAAATTATACAAAATTTAGAATCACCAATTTCTTCTTGAATTGTTGCACGCACTTTTCTAGCAAAGATACGCAATATATCTTTCTGAATATCGGGAAATATATATTGAGCATTTCCAGGAGCATTTTCAAGGACAACATTGTTAACATTCTGATTACAGGAAGTTAAAAGCTTAATTAACTCAATAAAATTTTCCCTATTCAAAGATCTAGAACTTTCATCATCGCCTCTAAATGCACATGCTTGAAATGCAAGCCATCAAATAGCGTTAATAGATGTCTTTAACCTTAAACGGTTATTTGCAATAGTTTTATCACTATGCCTATCAAGAACTTTGTCTATATGCTTAGATTGAGCCATTAAATCATCACAAGATTTCACACATAAATTATGGGGAGAATTAGGAGTAGAACCCTCGTGAGATACAAATGCACAATTTACCCCATTATTTACTTTCTTCCAATTACTAAATCATGACTCTGAAAATGCATTTTTTCCATCATTGCGACACCATAATGTTTACCAAACAAGTAGCAAGGCAAATAATAAGCAGCATCTTTTTCTGGTGAATATTCTAACTAACTTGAAAATTTCTTAAACCAAGAAGATTGAAAATATCAAAGATGATTGTTATTACCAGAAGCTGAATAGCTAATATTTGTTGGTTGATATGGCCCAGCTATTATGTATGCTCTACGAATCTTATTACGTTCATTGACATTATACTGTCAAATTGAACGTCGCTTTCGTAGATCCCTTTCTAGTAAAGATATATCAACACCTCTTTCTAATCTTGGTACTTTGGTTTCATATTGATGTGTATTTTGAGTAAGATTAGAGAACTCACTTACTTGAACTTATTCTGAAATAAGTTTAGAGGGTTGACTTGTTTGAACTCCAACATTATCAATAACTTTTCTCTTAAAAATTGCATCAATTTTACTTTACTTTTTCATCATAAAATGTTCTAGTTTCTTTTTAACTGAAAAAAAACACAAATAATTATAAACTTACATGAATAAACAAAATCTAAGTATTTTTTATTAATTAAATATCAATAATAATAATTTTTCACTAAAGCACTATCAATTTTATTGAAAAATAAAATAAAAAATAAGAGAAGAGAATAAATCTTAAAAATAAAATGAATACCTTGTGTTCTTGCTTTAATTGATATGAATATATGATTGAAAATTTTACTAGACACTTACCATGGGAATGGCAATGACACTATGATAGTGACTTAGTGAGGGCGTCGTGTGACTCGTGAGTAAACAAGAGGATTAGGAAACAGAATAGGAAACGTGAAGAAAGAGAATTAGTTTTAGCGATTTAAAAAATTTTAAAAATTATTATATTTTATTTAGGTTGGGGTGAGCTTTTGACTACTATTTTTTTTCCAAGCTGGGGGCCAGGCCTCAACTTGCCCCCATATATCCGTTCCTGACATAGAAAGTATTTTTTTTGGAGGTTTTCTCCTAGATTACAGAGAGGGGCGTATTCTCCTTTTGTCAAAAGAGAGCGTTATTGTAATCGAGAAAAGTTATAATTCTCAAAGAACGAATAATGGAAGAAAATTTGTCGATAGCAATTTTCTAACATTTTGCAAGCAAGTAGGTATTCAACGACAATTTTCAGTTGCATATACGCCTCAGCGAAATGATATAGCAGAACGAATGAATATGAATCTCCTAGAAAGAGCACAAGCTATGTTGCAAATTACAATTTTAGCCAAGTCTTTTTTGAAAGAAGTCGTTAAAACTACCTGTTATATGATAAATCAGTATAGTCACCATCAACTGCAATTGGATTGAAGACACCAATGAAAATGTGGTAAGGTAAACCACATAATTATTCTTCTTTATATATATTTGGTTGTCTTGTGTACCTAATGTACAATTCTCAAGAAAGAATAAAATTGGGCCCAAAGTCTAGAAAATATATATATATATTCTTGGGTTATGCTGATGGAGTTAAGGGAATCACCTGTGAGATCCCACTTCCCACAAGGTAGTTGTCAGCAGAGATGTAATATTTGCAGAAGATGGATTCCAAAGAGAACAAAAAAATGACATCACTATTAAAGAAATAACCACTATTCAAATAGATGAGAAATGTAGATAAGGTGATCTTTCTGAAGCAGAACCAGAGCATAAAAAACAAGAAGCAGAGGCCCATGACATAAAAATTCGTCGATCCACTTGACAAAGAAAACACCATCATAACACTCAAATTATATTTTGACAAGCCATGATGCATGTTATCTTTTGACAAAAGATGGAGAGCCAATAACTTTTATGGAAACTATGCATAATCCAGACGTTTCTATGTGGATAACAACAATGCAAGAAGAAATTAAGGTATTATATAGAAACCATACCTGGAAACTTGCTGCACTTTCAACAGGTTGAAAATTCATTGGTAACAAATGGGTTTACAAGATCAAACGAGATAGTAATTGAAGCTTCTTGATGGCATAGAGAAGGAGAGTTGAATCTATGGCCTTCTTTAAAACTTGATTAATAAAGCCTCAAACTAAAACTTTTAACATAGCTTCTGTTTGGTCTGCATATATGATTATGCAGGAGATAATTTTGTTTTGTCCCATAAATCGTAAAAATTAAAACAGGATCTGAGCAGAGAGGAAGAAGATGACACAGGCATGTATCCTGATTCAGTTGTCAAATGCAATACAACCTACATGCAGTCTCCACCATAACGTTAGTAGAATTTTCACTATCTTTTCAAGTATTACATACAGCAATTTTTGAGGACTCAACATAATCCTATCTGGGATACACAAAGTTCAACATAAACTTGACTTAGCTATGTAACTACCTAGACTTTAGACACTAAGTGCTTACCCAACTTAGCAAGAAATACATCTCAGGTACATGACACAAAATAGAAATACAACAAAAAAAATTTGAAATCACTCTTGATTTTTCTCTCCAAGTATTTCTGTCGACCTTTTCTCTCAATGATTTTTTTCTCAATGTCTCTCTTTCTTACCTTTTACCATTGATTGAATCCAAAAAAAAGGTACAACATTGAAACAAAAATACAAACATTAAACCATGAAGAAGATGATGATTCACAGTCTTTACGCTATAAGTTGAACCGAATTCAGCTCCCTTTGATGAAGCTCCCTATCTTGGCAGAATGTCTTTTTGATATAGAAACACTGTCCAAAACATTGAACTCTCACGTGAAAGCTCTCAATGAATCTCAGATTCTGATTCTCTCTCCTTATCTTTAAATGAAAAGCATTTTCCCTTTTTTATCTTCCTTGAGCCATGGCTATAGAATTTTCTTTATAAAGTCAACTTCTTGATTCTTGAGCTAGCTAAAATCTCTTCTTCTCTTTCTTCAATCAATTCAAAAAATTAGGGATTTGGAATTAGGGCTCAGCACCATAGCAGACATAGCAGCAACAAGATTTATCGTTTTTAAAGAGCTTAGCAAAATCTAAATCCTTAGATTTGTGCTTTACCTCCAAGAAACACTTCCAACCATTGATTCATAGCAGAGAGACTTTGCCACCACTTTCTTTATTTTGCCCGAAATGGTGGTGCAAGGGGAAGGAAAAAATGTGAAGCAAGTTTCATATTAAAGGAAACTAATTACCTTTAACTTCTCTAAACTCTGCTTGGCTTGCTTTTAATTCACTTGATTTAACATTAGCTTCCTTGATTAGATTTTCCTTTCTTCTACTTTGGTGTTTGAATTGAAAAGTGAACTTCTCATTCATATCTAACCAACACCCGAAATGAACACACGTTGGACTTAATTTAGCTTTGTTTTACTTTTTCTTGAAGACTAATGGACTGGATTTCTGATTCATTTTCCATTCAGCTGCTTTGGATCATTTGGTTTTATAAGTTTGGGCTGCAACAAACAATTTGGGCCTGCACACTAAATTAACATCATCACACTCACTTGAGTTATTAACCCAAATTCAATATGTTTGTCATCATCAATTTTGTTATTTATTTTTCTAAACTCAACATTAATGATAAGGTGGAACGATATCGTGCATAATTGGTTCTTAAAAAATATACTAAAAAAATAAGGTGTTGACTTCAATGAAATATTTTTTTCAGTGGTGAGACTAATTACTATCAGAATAGTTTTGACTATGTGTGCTGCATTTGATTTACATCTAGAGTAATTAGATGTAAAGATTATTTTCTTCATGAAGAACTTAAAGAAGAGTTATATATGCTCCAATCAGAAAATTTTTAAGGAAAAGGAAAAAAACTTGGTTTACATGCTAACTAAATCTCTGTACGGTCTAAAGCAGGCGCCAATATGTTGGTACAAGAGATTTGATTCTTTCATTATTAGCCTTAGATCCTACAAACTTACTTCAGATCATTGTACCTACTACAAGAGGTCTGATGATAATAATTTTATTATTCTGCTGTTGTATGTGGATGACATGTTAGTGGTAAGTCCTAACAAAGATCAAATCCAAAAATTGAAGGCACAGTTGGTTAAGGAGTTTGATATGAAAGACGTGGGACCAGTAAATAAGATTTTAGGTATGCAAATCATTCGAGACAAAGGGATAGGAAGATTTAGCTATCACAAAAGAATTATTTGAAGAAGATCTTGCAACGCTTCAACATACAAGAATGTAAGCCAATTTCAATCTCACTTCCTATGAATTTTAAATTATCCTCAGGTATATGCCCTAGTAGTGAAGCAGAGAGGATGAAAATGTCTCAATACTGTATGCATCAGTGGTGGAAAGCCTTATGTATGCCATGATCTGTACAAGCACAGATATCGCTCAAACAGTTACGGTAGTGAGTCAATTTATGGTAGATCCAAATAAAGAGCATTGGATTGATATTAAGAGGTTCATGAGATACATCAAAGGGACCTCGACTATTGCATTATGTTTTGGAGGATCGAAATCCATTGTCAATAGATATGTCGATTCTGACTTTGCAGGTGATATTGATAAACGAAAATCTACTATAAGATATGTGTTCATACTTGTAGGAGGAGCTGTGAGCTGGCTATCAAAGTTACAGACTGTTGTATCTATATCTACTATAGAAGCTGAATATATGGCAGCTACACAAGCATGCAAAGAAGCTATTTGGATCCAAAGGTTAATGGAGAACTCGACCACAAACAACAGAAGATTCTTGTGTATTGTGAAAGTCATAGCGTAACACCCTAACTTTTAGCACCTCATGATCGCACTAAAAGTCTAGGAATTACCTACCTCTAACCCTTTTTAGTTAGTACTATATTTATTTAATACTGAACCTTTGTGAAATACAAATAGATTTTTAATTATAAAAGCGAAAAGTCTTTACTTTAAACCACTTAATCACATAAGTATATTCACATAGCATTATACACATAAACTTATTCAAAAACTTTCAAATACAAGTCCTACACCTTTTAAACCAAAATGACAAATGAAGAGGGAAAATTTTCAACTAAACCAAAAACAGAAAATACAAATACATATAGCTCTGTAGTTTGGTCGCGGCTTCGTGCCAAAACTTCTTGAACCTGACACTGAAAAAGAAAATCTGTAGGGGGGGTGAGAACATCGTCTTCGCAGGTTTTCAGTAGGAAAGGGAATACCATCAAAGCAAAGAAATACTTTCAAATAGAAAAAATCTCATTATAAAAATAATTTATTTTTAAAATACATTTTGGAAAAGATTTATAAGAAATCTTACTTTAGAAAGGTCGTAAAAAATCTTCTTTAGTTTACAAATCCATAAATTAAATCGTTTAAAAAGAAAAGAGACTAAGGGCATACCTAAGGGTTCCTACCCAACCAACATACATTGCTCATTTCTATCCATCCAGTATATAAATCTAGAGTATTAGGACAATACCAAGTCCAATCTACCTCAAGCTCCATCACCACATCAGGAATAACTCTCAGCATCACCACTGCCAGCATGAGGGATCTCTCAGTTTTCAAACATAGACAATGCAATACAAAGCATACACAAATAAAGAGTACAGATAGAACAATTAGATCAAATAGCAGATAGATACAATAATTCAATTAAGCAAACCAAATTCAAGATGCACACCCAAACAATACACACAAATACAAATGATGCGTGTCTGTCCTATGGCTAACGAGCTCATCTGTTGATTATATAGCCAAATCCGACATGTCTGGTAGCTAACCCTGGCCAGTCCCTGTGTGCGCGCATCTCTCAATAGGGATTAATATCTCTTGGAGGAATAATATCTTAAAAGGCCTAAGTGTCTGGCCACATCTTGCGATGGAAAGTTAACATTTGGGAGCAAGCGAGATAAAACCACCATCTTTGCATCTATCCCAGAAGATTAAATACAAACTGGGAGCAAGTGGGATACAGAGCGCCTTGTACATTGTAAGGAATCCTATCTTTTATTCGAGAACAAAACACATTGGAGTAAAATATCACTTTGTTTAGAAAGTAGTAGAAGAAGGGAGTATTGATATCTATGAAGCACTGACACTTTATTGAGTTGCCGTATCCGCGTGTTGGGCACATTTCGGACACGACACTCACCAACACTTGTCTGACACGTGTGTCTGTTGTGTCCAACTCTGTCTTAATAAAAAATAAAAAATTCTTCTCCGAACACACTTGGACACACCTAAATATGATCACGTGTCAACATGTCCAATCTTATTCTTAACATGTATTCTTAAGATAAATTTAGAAATAGCATATATTATTATTTA
Organism: Arachis duranensis; assembly: GCF_000817695.3. Classification (NCBI taxonomy): domain Eukaryota; kingdom Viridiplantae; phylum Streptophyta; class Magnoliopsida; order Fabales; family Fabaceae; genus Arachis; species Arachis duranensis. The sequence continues at coordinate 4,830,663 of NC_029775.3, read as the reverse complement.
TTAAAAAAATTTAATACTTTATATAATTAAAATAAGACATTAAAAATAATTAAAAAATTAATTTATGTTTTAAGATCAATAAAATATTATTATGATTTATTTAAAAAATACTTTATATTTTATATGTATGCGTATTTCCCTGTCTTATAAAATTTTATAATTCGTATGTCGGCGTGTCCCGGGTCGTGTCAATGTCCGTGCATCATAGGTTGATATGTATAAAATTCACACTAAAGATAATCTAGCAGATACCATGACAAAATCAATCAACACTTAAAAATTTAAATGGTGTAGATTCTCATATGGCATATTGAATGCATGAGCAACATGAATTTTTTAAAATTTACCAAAATTAGCTTTAAGTAGAAGATTGTGAAAATTAGTAAATCTAATTTTAGAAAATAAATAAATAGTAGCTAAATAAAATGAAAGTTAATAAACAATCATAGTTTATAACCATAAAATTTTAATGGTTGTAAAAGAGAAGAATTATATACCCCTAATTGACGGATGATTCATTTAGAAGTGACTTACCTATAAATTGAGTTTTTCGTTATTTCATTTCAATCAATTCATCCAATAATATATGAATAATAATGATAACATTTTCCCGTTCTTATATCTTGCTACTCCCAGCTCCGATCGTCGCACCATTTGTGGCCATGCAAATGCAGCATCAAGCTTTACAAATCCCAATACTCAATTTGATAAGGAGGTCACAATTTCATTTTCAATATTCTCCTCCCCAATTTCAAAAATTCAATATTGTGAGGTGTTGAGATCTTTGATTTTGATGTTATAGGATTCGATTAGCCTGAGAAATTAGCGACTTTTTGTTGACTTCATGCACGGTTAAGAAAAGGACCCGTAAACCCTGCTAACCTTGTTTATATGTGTTGGGGTATTGAAATTTGGTATATAAATGTGAAATATGTATTAGGTAGTGTATATATGAATTTTTAGAGCATAATTGAGGAGATGCAAGCTTGATTGGGAGCATTGGATGCTGAATTTTGGTGGTGAAGCTTGTGAACTTGCTTAGTTGAGTTGTCTTTGGGCTATACGAGAAAATCAGCCAAGGTATGGTTTTGGTTTCTCGTATGTAATATATAATGTCTTGTGAAAACTTAGGTTAGACGACCACAGAATAAAATGAATCATATGTTGGTGTACCACTGGTAGTTTTGATTATTGAATTATGTGTTGTTTGATCTGGGTATTAGGTACGTTGTTGTTAAGTGGATGTGGTGGATGGTTGATGAAATAATGATTATTATGAATAACAATGATATATTAATGCTTGAGTATAAATGTGGTGTCGAATATGAATGGTTGGAGTTGAAATTTGGTGAAATTGTGTATGGGAGTGTATGATGTAAATATAAAATAATAATATGTGGTTTGGTATGTTTTGGTGTTGATTGAAACTTGGAGTGTTGGTTTGAGTTGGAAAATGTGGTAGAAATAGAGGTTGGTATTTTAGATGAAAAACTTGATTTTAACAAAATTTGACGGTTCATAACTGGAGTCTCAAATTTTGCATTAGAATGAAATTTGTTTCAAGTTAAAGATAGTTTCAAAAGCTTTAAAACGGTATAAATTTTGTGAAAAACGAAATTTTGTAGAGAAAATTATGGACATCAGAAGTTGGAGATGTAAAATATGAAATATGCACTTTACCAGTTTTTAAGAAAAATGAAGGTGGCACATACGCGGGCTTACGGCTGCGTACGCGGCCATTTGCTTCTGTTTGGTACCCTTGCGCATGCGAGCAAGTTCTGTGTACGCGACAGGGGCCAAATAAGGCACTCGCGTATGGGTGAACACGGCCGCTTACGCGGTCATACGCCTCTATCCAGTGTACTCGCGTACGCGGACAAGGGGTGCGTATTCGAGTTGGGAAAAATTCACTCCTGCGTACACGGAACATGGTTTGCATACGCAGGACCCTATTTTCATCAAATTAAATTTTTGTGTTTTACACATTATTTTAAACCTCTAAACCTCTATTTTTACTCTTTTAAATCCTAATTATTAGTCCTAAATATAGTGAATAGATTAAGCTATGAAAAGGGGTAATTTAGAAGAGAAGTAAGCCTGAAATATGGTGAATTATGTACGAGAAGTGCAGAGATATGATGTATATGTGATGTTTATGGCCATAAAGAATGATTATGAATGAATATGAATGATAATGTGGCATATGCACTTCTTTTATCTGAGCTACGAGTTTTTCTGGGTAAGAGCAGTGGCCTGCCACCACGTGTTCCAAGTTGAGACTTAATACTCTGTTGACACTACATCGCAAGAGGTGACCGGGCACTTTAACACCCCAGGAAGGTCCCCCAATGACATGTCGGGTTGGCTTTATAACCGACAGATGATACTCATCAGCCATAGGACAGGCACACATCATATACATATATTTGATTTGCTTGTTTGTGCATTAATTGGGAGTGCCTTTGTGAATTAGTATGCCTAATTGCTATACTTGCTACCTCCATTACTTATACTCTAATTATGTTTGCCATTGTCTGCTTGTTTATCTGTGTGGTTCCACCGGAGTTGAAGGATTGGAGGAAGGCGGAGGATGGAGGGTTTTAGTTAGGGTTTGCTTAAGTTTAAGAACCTTATAGGATCACCCCATTTATGGTTTTCATTTTAAATCTTTAAGTTTTATAATCTGAGTGTCGGAGTTCTAAGATTGCCTCTTATTTTCTCGGGACCTTATATCTTATGTATGCGGCACCATTACCATGTTGAGAACCTCTAGTTCTCATTCTATAAAGATATTTGTGTTTTTAGATGCAGGTCGAGAGGCACCCCACTAGGCGACTGGAGTTCTCTGCAGCGAAGTGGGACTTTTGGATATTATATTTTGTTCTATTTAGATATATCCATATGTATAGACTCTCCTTATAAATTTGTTTTACTTTTGCACCTCATAGAGGTTTTATGGAGAACTAGGGTTCGTTTTTGTGTATTTTGGGACTCGGATTTTATATGTATGTATGAAAATATTCTCTGACCAACCTTAGCTTCGCAGCCTGAGCTCGGGGCTTGAATATTTTGTATCCTTGAGTCATAATACACCATCTCTGTTTTACGACTTAAGCGTAAAGCTCTGTGTGGTAGGGTGTTACATAAGATACATCAAAGGAACCTCGACTGTTGCATTATATTTTAGAGGATTGAAATTCATTGTCAATGGATATGTCGATTCAGACATTGCAGGTGATATTGATAAACGAAAATCTACTATAGAATATGTGTTCATACTTGCAGGAGGAGTTGTGAGTTGGCTATCTAAGTTATAAACTGTTGTAGCTCTATCTACTACAGAAGCTGAATATATGGAAGCTACACAAGCACGCAAGGAAGCTATTTGGAGCCAAAGATTAATGGAGGATTCGGCCACAAACAATAGAAGATTCTTGTGTATTGTGACAGTCAGAGTGTAACATCCTAATTTTTAGCACCTCATAATCGCACTAAAAGTCAAGGTGTTACCTACCTCTGATCTTTTTTATTTAGTACTATATTTATTTAATATTGAGTATTTGTGAAATACAATCGGATTTTTAATTATAAAAGCAAAAGCCTTTACTTTAAACCACTTAATCACATAAGTATATTCACATAGTATTATATATATAGACTTATTCAAAAATTCTCAATACAAGTCCTACCCCTCTGTAAACCAAAATGACAAATGATGAGAAAAAAACTCAACTAATTCAAAAAATAGAAAATACAAATACAAATACATATAGCTCTGTAGTTCGGTTGTGGTTTCGCGCCAAAGCTTTCTAAACCTAACACTGAAAAAGAAAATCTGTAGGAGGGTGAAAACATCGTCCTCGCAGGTTCTCGGTAAGGAAGGAAATACCATCAAAGCAAAGAATATACTTGCAAATAGAAAAAATCTCATTACAAAAGCAGTTTCTTTTTAAAATACACTTTGAAAAAGCTTTATAAAAAATCTTACTTCAAAAAGGTCGTAAAAAATCTTTTTTAGTTTACAAATCTATAAAATAAGTCGTTTAAAAAGAGAAGAGATCAAGGGCATGCCTAAGGGCTTCCTACCCAACCAACTTACATCGCTCATTCCTAGCCATCCATTACATAAATCTAGAGTATCAGGGTAATACCAAGTCCAATCTACCTCATCATCCATCACCATATCAGGAACAACCCTCAGCATCACCACTGTCAACGTGAGAGATCTCTCAGTTTTCAAACATAGACAAAACAATACAAAGCATACACAAATAGAGAGTACAGATAGAGCAATTAGATCAAATAGCAGATAGATACAATTATTCAATTAGGCAAACCAAATACAAGATACATACCCAAACAATACACACAAATACAAATGATGCATGTCTACCATATGGCTAATAAGCTTATCCGTCGGTTATATAGCCAAACTCGACATGTCCAGTAACTAACCCTGGATAGTCCCTGTGTGCGCGCATCTCTCAAGAGGGATTCATATTTATTGGAGGAATAATATCCAGAAAGGTCTAAGTGTTTGGCCACATCTTGCGATGGAGAGTCAGCATCTGGGAGCAAACGGGATAAAACCACCATCCTTGCATCTACCACTGAAGATCAAATACAAAATGGGAGCAAGCGGGACACAGAGCGCCTTGCACATTACAAGGAATCCTGTCTTTTATTTGAGAACAAAACACATTGGAGTACAATATCACTTTGTTTGAAAAGTAGTAGAAGAAGAGAGTAGTGTTGATATGTAGAAGATTCACACTAAAGATAATCTAGCAGATATCATGACAAAATCGATCAACACTAAAAAAATTTGAATGGTATAAATTTTCATATGGCCTATCGAATACATGAGCATCATGAATTTTTAAAAATTTACCAAAATTAGCTTTAAGTGAGAGATTGTGAAAATTAGTAAAGTTAATTTTAGAAAATAAATAAATAAATAAATAGTAGCTAAATAAAATGAAAGTTAATAAACAATCCTAGTTTATAACTATAAAATTTTAATGGTTGAAAAAGAGAAGAATTATATACCTCTAATTGATGGATGATTTATATTAAAGAGACTCACTTATAAATTGAATTTTTTCTTGATTCATTTCAATCAATTCATCCAATAATATAAGAATAATAATAATAACACTGAGTTACATAAAGAGTATTTTTTTTGAGAGATTTTTTCCTAGATTACAAAAAGATGTGTATCCTCTTTTTGTTAAAAGAAAGTATTATTGTAATCTCCTTATAACAAAAATAGTTGTAATTTTCAAAGAAAATTAATTATACACATTTTTTATTTTTTATTTATATATTTTGTTGGATCATTTGTCTGGTATGGAACATATAATAATAAAATAAATTTAAATATTAAGAACTATACGTAGTTGGTTAATAGCAATAATTTTTAATAATTTCATAGTAAATATTCGATCTTATTTACTAATTTTATGTTTTTTTTTCCCATGTTACTCTTCCACTCATTCAGAACAGGATAGTGAATTAAATGAAATAAAAACATATGGAAGACATATAGGCCCATATGCATGGTACTAAACACTGACGACAGTATATGATAAACCAAAAAGGGCGTTAACTTAATAATTATGTAAGAAAATTGGACAACATACATGAGTATATATACGTACTTTACTTTATTTATCACCAGTAGGAAAAGTACATATTTACACGTTACTTATATTGCTTGATCAAATAAGAGAAATGGAAATACTTAAATTCAATAATTAGGTGCACCATGAATTGATATAGATTTGAAATATATAAAATATTTGCGGAATTTAAATATAATGACGTCACTTTTCTTATATTCTTCCCCCGCTACTTATTATAAAGAAGAAAACTAGAAAATGGATGACAATGGCACGTAACAGAGTAGAAATGGAACCACAATAAAAGGAGGACAAAACACGCAAAAGAGGACTCAAAACCCTAATTTTTATATCCTTAATTAATATAGACGCTGGTGAGTGGTGAACATCACTGATTTGTCGGTCTTAACTGGGTTTGAAACAAGAGAGAAAAAGGGTTTGAATAAGTTTGAAGTTTGAACCGCTAAAAATTAAACAAGTTAAGGCAAATAGCAAGCAAACAAACTTGAAATAACCTAAGAATATGTGTGAATATTATATATCTTGCAAATTAGCACATAATTAATTAAATAAAAACTTTGGATTAATTAAGTTATTAATTGTGATGATTCCAATGTGAAAAGTATCGTTGAGTTTGCTTAGAAGCGCACGCAACGGGACCTATCAATAATGCCGTTCACCGTATGGCTCTCTAATTTTTCTCTCTTCAATGGCCAAAGGCTTTTAATTTGTGCTTATTTTTTCTACATGCCCTTGCTGGCACAACCTAACCTTACACCATATTTTTCTACGTCATGCAACTAAGCCACGTGGATCGGGATCCAATCGTCAACATAAATCCCAGTCAACTCTACTCTTTTTCTCCTTTGTTGATTTTTTCTGTCTTTCTTTGAAAGTCTTGGAATGATGGCTTGTAAGTTATATACCATTATTATACTTTTATTCTTTTTATAATCGTATTAGTATTTTATTCTTCTTGTTCTTTATAGTTTATGCCTCCTCATAGTGTCGTCCGTTTATGCAATCTTTTTCAGGGTCTTCATCAATAATTCAACTAAAATGTTAAAAATATCTCCAGTCATTGATCCCGATGATTCTGAAATACGTCCACATCCTCTATCTTCTACTATGTATTCAAGCATGATATAATGCTGATTTAGCGAAGGTGGAATTACTAAATAAATTTAATTTGTGGGTCAGTTTATTTTAGTCAATATAAATTAAAATTTTTAATTTTTAATTTTAATTTTATATTTTAAAATAACAAATATTACTAATTAAAAATAAATTTGTTTATATTTATTCTTTATTGAACACGCAGTTCATTGACTTTTTTCAATGGGTGTCCATAATTCTTGAAAATAAATCTATATATTACCTGCATTTGCTGACCAACGACCAAGAATATATGTATGTCTGACTAATCAGAGAGTAATAAATTTTCTCAATTTTTTTTTCTCCTTCTTCGTTGAAACTATAAAAATTGTCTTCAAGCTTAGTCATCAGCGATGCAATGGTATCTTCCCTTGTGAATATAGATTTAGTCTCTACCAAGTAGGATGTGGTTGATGAGGTCCCTGATCATCAAATTGAAATGCTTTATGTTTCTGAACTTTTGGCCTAACTAGCTAGTGGCTCGTACAATGGTTTAATTTGAGTGTGCACTATATTATTAATTAACGAGCCTCCCAATTAATGTATACCGTTTAGAAAAACGTTTGTTAATAACTAGAAATCAATTCTTATATGCTTCTAGAATATATGAATAGAGAAAAAAAATAGTTTCTGAATCAAATAAAGCATTTTGCTTCACAAATACGAAAGAATAGTATACTTTTAAGTATATTCTAGAGAAGAATAGTACTTTAGTATACTAATTAGAACGGTGTAAAGAATATTTTTATTAACTTTTGTCGTGATATAATTTCTTAAAAAAATTATACTAATAAGAAGAGATAATATAAATAGTTATATTTTTAAGATAATTTTAAATAATATTTTTTTGGATTTATTTAATTTTTTTATAATTTTTTATTCTTTTATTTATCTTATGTATGTTATTTCTTTTTTTCTTTTTGAAATTTAATAAAGATTAAATTATAT
>NC_029775.3:4759605-4822305 GCF_000817695.3 Arachis duranensis | reverse complement strand
TACTTTTAAAATTATTAGTTTTTGACTCAAAATAAAATAATAAGTAATAATTTAACACTAATTCATTGATTATAAATATTATGTATTTAAAATTATATATAGATATTATACATATAAAATTATGGATATATATTAAACTAAAAAATTTTAACCATTTTTACTTTACAACTCATATTTTACATATAGACTATTAAAAAATAAAAAATATAATATAAACAAAAATTAAAAAATAAAATTTTAAAAGTAATTATTAACTCATCATATTAAAATTAACAAAAAAACATATATATAAATATTAAATAAAAATATTAAAATAATTAAAATCATGATCTATTAGTGCACATATAAGATAATTTGAAGAATACAATAAGACACATAATTTAAAATTTGGTAATATTAATTATAAAAATTTATTAATTATAGACATTATATGTATGAAATTATATCAAAAATTATGAGTATGAAATTCTTAATGTTATTAATATAAAATTATAGATATTAGGTATATGAATTTATGAATGTTATGAATAAATTTATCAATTGAATAAATTAATTTAAAAATTTAACTATTTTTTCAAATTCAATCATAAAAAAATTTAAAAATATTTATGTTAACTTTATAGTTTACAAATAATATTTCATATCTCATAAGAACTAGTATAATTTTCTTTATCGACGCTTGCTCCTGATTGTGCTTCAATTACACTAAAGTGATTTTTGTTTCTAAATCTATGCGCCCTTTATGTTTCTTCTAGCAATGATAATGAAATGAAGCAAGGCCTTTACGTTTCTTCTACCCCTGCAACGATGATGAAATGAAAATATTATTATTATAGTTTTTTATTATTATTAGTCTTTATTATATTTTTAAATATAAAATTCAAATTATAAAAAGAAATATCAAGTATTAATTACAAGTATAATTTTAATACACAGTTAATATAAATAAATTTTATGTACATTTAATTATGTATTATTACATCATTAAATATCTATTATTTACCGTTATGAAATAGAATTAAATTTTACATATAAGTCTAATCAAGTTATTTACACTTATAAGCACACATTTTTTTTCGCTCCCTTCTTCTTCTTCATTATTTTTCTCTTTTGTTATAGTTCGTCACCAACACCATCTCCTCCTCCTCCTCCTCTTCCTCTTTTTTTTCTTATTGAAATTTTTTCTCCTCCTTCTTTTTCCTCATTTTCCTCCTTCTTTTCCATCGTCTTCATCATCATGATCATCATCGTTATAGTTATCGTCATATTCTTCTTATACATATCATCGTTATCGTTATCGTTACTATTATTATCGTTATCGTTATCATAGAATTTTTACCATATTGATGATGTTGTTTGATCCAAAATTGATTTGGATGTGTTTTGTTGATAATATCGGTCATTTGTGTGTGATTTTCAAAATGAGTTTGTGTGTCACAATCATTAAATAATTTTAGTACATTTCTGAGTTAACTGAGGTTTGTAGCAAAATTTCAGTGTAAAAACTAAAAAATTTATGTGTTATTGTTAAGAAATTTTGGTGTATTTTTATTCTAATAGGTTCTGTATAATTCAAAACTCTTTCTCTTCCTCCTTCTCATCTTTGCTGCTTCTTTTTCTTCTTCATCATCATCATCTTCTTTTTTTATTCATCTTTTCCTTCTTGTTTTATTCTCTTAATAAGAATAAAAATAAAAAAATCAAACAAAAGAGAAGAAGAAACACATAATGCTGCAAAATTACTAGAAAGAGGAACCTGAGGATGAACTTATATTCATTCAACTAAAAATAAAAAAGAAATAAAAAAGAAGAAAAAATGCATTAAAAATTTTTTTTGTGTATTTGTAGCAAAATTTTAGTGTAAAAACTAAGAAATTTATGTGTTATTATTAAAAAATTTCGGTGTATTTTTATTCTGATAAATTTTGCATAATTCAAAACTCTTCCTCTTCCTTCTCTTCATCTTCTACTGCTTCTTTTTCTTCTTTTTTATTATCATCATCTTTTTTTTCTTATTCATTTTTTCCTTATTGTTTTACTTTCTCAAATTTCTTCTTGTTTTACTCTCTTAACAAGAATAAAAATAAAAAAATCAAACAAAGAAAAATAAGAAACACATAATACTGCAAATTAAAATTACTTGAAAAAGGATTAATCTACATTCATTCAACTAAAAAAAGAAAAAAAAGGAAAAATACATTAAAAAAATATTTTTTTGCATTTATAGCAAAATTTTGGTGTAAAAATCAAGAAATTTATATTATTATTAAGAAATTTCAGTGTATTTTTATTCTGATAAGTTTTGCATAATTTAAAAATCTTCCTCTTTTTTCTTTTCACCTTTTGTTGCTTCTTCTTCTTCATCTTCTTATTTTATTTTTTTATAATTTTTTTAGAAAAAAATCAAACAAAGAAAAAAAATATCATGTTACAAAATTAATAGAAAAAGAGGAGAAAACAAATATAGCAATAACAGTAACAGTAAAAAGAACGACGAAGATGACGAAATATGGGAAGAAAAAGAAAGAACATGAAGAAAAAGGAGAAACGAAAAGAAGGAGGAGGAGGAAAAATGTGGGATACAAATGTTGGAGAAGAAACACGAAAAAGAAGAAGAAAAAACACAAAAAAGAATGACGTAATTTCACGTGTGTTATGTAAGTAGATTTTATTGGGTTAGAATTGATTTATTTAAATTTATTTGTTAAAAAAATTATATGTATAGTAGAAGTGTAGAATTGTATTTAATAACTATATAAAAAAGGTTTATATATTATCACTACATTTAAAATTAGGTGGCTACTACGATAAAGTTGTCATTTTTATCTTTTTGTAAAGACGTTTTTTATTTTGAGGTTGTTATTGATTTAAAAGCGTATCACTAAAAGTGTTACTTAAAGAGAAAATGCTACCCTTAATCGTTAACTTGGTTATGATACCAATTTTTCAATTTCGACTTTTCTTTTAATTCTTCTTTCGAAATTATTCCTACTGACTCTTCATATTTTGTTTCGAATAAATTTACAATTTGTATAGATTCAATTGGTGGTGCTCTATTCAAGGAATTTTAATAAAAATAATTTGCAACTTCATAATCTGAAGTATTAACCATTTCTACAATTTCTCTTGTATTTGTTATATAATTATTTATTACTAGTCCTTGATGTATATTTATAATTCTGATTTCATATTTATAATTTTTTAATTCTGTTCTAATTTCTATCATAATTATAATATTCTTTTTTACATGGATTATTATATATAAAATCTTTTATCTGTTTGTCTTTTTCTTTAATATAATTTTTTAAATCCTCAATAACTTCTTTTATTTCTACATTTTCTCTTGTTTTTAAATATCTTTTTAATTTTTCAATTTCATTCTCCATCTTTTCTTTCAACAGCTTTAATTCTTTTAAATCGTAATATGATTTTCCATGCATTTATAAATTTCTTAAATTTAATTCCAACTTGTTCATAATTATTCTTATTTCTATCTTTTTTATTATAAGATCATCAATTTCATCCTAAAGATTATTTAGTTCTTTTTTATACTCCTCTATTTTATTTTTTATTTTTTTCGCTCTTTTCTTTTTTATTTTATTTTTTGATTTTTCAATCTTTTAATACTTCATAAATTAGGTAATCTTATTATAATTTCCAAAAATAATTTTGTTTAACATTATTTATTTTAGAATTTCTGCAAACTCTATCATCGATTCATGACTATTTTCTAGGGATTCTATTAATTTTTCTAGCTCTTCAACTTCGTTTTTCAGCTTGTTATAGATTATTTTTAGAGCTTCAAATGCTCTTTGATTTATTTCAGAAAATTGCAAATAATTCAAACAACTCTCTCTTTCAAAGAGCTCTTGTTTCTTATCTTGATAAGTTACATATATTTCTTTCTTATCTATTGTCATAATTTATTATTTAGGGTTTCATTTAATTTTTTGACATTTTTTGTCAATTCTTTTATTTCAGAGTTTTTTTCTTTAATTTTTAATTTAGATAAACTTAAAGAACTATTGACTTTGGATTCTCTTATTTGGAAATTTGATAAAAACGATCTTCTTGATTGTTCTTTTAATAATAGAATTGGGTTTTCAATAGCTTTATATTTTGGTATTTCTGTTTTTACAGTTTTCTGAAATAATTCATCGACATAAATTCTTTCTCTATTTTTAAATATTATACTATGATGGCTATTTGTTAAAGTATAATTTATTGCATATGTAATTGAAAATAGTTCATCATCTTGTTCCATTAAACTTTTTCTATAAAATTTATAAGCTAAACTTATAGATCTTTCAAGATTTTCAGTTGATAAAGGTATAGCATATCCAAGATGGGCATTAAATTTAACATTTATATTTGCTAAATTTCCATGAACAATTCCAATTATTCGATTTATTGGGTCATCAGTAATTCTTTTGTCACAGATTGCTAAATTTATTGGTGAATTAATTCCTTTCATATATGTAGATTTGATTAAGACTTGTATGGTACTAATATGAATCCATCCAATTTTAGATCTTTTTTGTTGATCCTTAATTTTCTCAATCTGTTTACTCATTTCTTCATCATTTATCAAAGCAATTTCAAGTTCTCCATTAACAGATTTTATTTTTACAGGGTCTTCAAGTTGAATTTTTTCATAGTATATTATATTTTTTCTATTAAAAACTTCTTTTAAAAGACTTTATTTATTAAAATTTTTATTTGATTTGAGATTTAGTTCTATTTTTAGAACAGCCTGTTTTTCATTATCTAATAAAATAGTTAATCTATAATAATCAGATTCTTTCGTTAATTCTATACTTTCTAAATAATTCATAACTAAGAGATTAGGACAAAGTCGTACCTTTCTGGAGAAAAACTTCCTTTATTTAGTATATTTTACATAAGGTGTTTTTATCTCCAAAGGGGAGATTGTAGATATTAACTCCAGATGGGAGTTTAAAACTATTTTTTTCTAAGAGAATTCTTTGTCAGACTACAGAATCGCCTTGGCAGCTTCCTCATTGCTTTCCTAAAATATGAGTACTCTTAGCCTTCTGCCTTCTGTTTTTTGATGCCTTCTACAATTGCCTAAGCAATCTATTTATAATGGTTGGGTCTGATGGACAATTTCCATCCTTATCCTTCTTATGACGTCATTGCTTACGTCATTTTTTACTAACTTGCACCAACTATATTATTGGTGCTTTATGACCTAAGCGCTTACGTCATTATGCAATGATGTTGAGGGATGCTTCAGATGTACTATCCGCCTCTTTTATCATGTTGGTGGATCCTATTTCATTATTGCTTTCTTCAGATATTTTTGAGACGCATAGCTTGCATATGTGGTCTTCTCTATCTTTTATCAAATAGCAGAGATTTCTTCTTATCCCTTCAGGGAGCTTTTCTAGAAGTTCAGATAAATTGTAGAATGCTGATTCAAATTCCACCAAGAGTCTCATTTCTCTTTCTTCAATTTCATTTCTTTTACCGGACACAAACAGAGTATTTCTACTTTTATAATTAATTCTTGTGCAAAATTCCTTCGTTATTTTTTGAGTTCTTTCAAAAACCCTTGCTAATGTGCTGGCTAGTCTTCCTTCATGACTGTAACTTGTTAAATCTTGAATTTGATCAATTGGTTGAAAATTTTCTAGAAAAATGGACATGAATATTACTTGGTATGCTGGAACAAAGCATTCTTCTTCTTCATTAAAAATAGGTTGACTATTTTTAAATTTTAGGGATATATCCCTTGGATTTACATTGTCAATCATATTTTTAAATCTCTTTACTGCATCAACGAATCCTACAGGAAACTCACTAATAATTTTTAGATCATTAAAAATTAAAATTGTATTAATTAATCTATACTGGAAAAACTGATAAGTGTCAGATGGGAAAGCATCTGGAAAGATAACCAGCTTTGTTAGTTGTTCTTTGGCAATAGGATAATATTCTAAAATTGTCCTTTTTTCTTCAGTCCAATTTAGGATTCTATTAAGGGTTTCTTTGAGACAGACCCTTTTCTTTTCATTGATTTCAACCCTTGTAGGAATGTTTCTTATTATTCTTATTCTCTGGGCTTGAATTAGAGCTTTATCTGCTCTTCTTAGAGTTTGCTCTGGGTGAAGAGCTTCATATTTCTTGAATGATTCATTTGCCTCTTCCAGCGTTAAAAATCCTCCTTTATGAATTATCTTTGATTGGTGTGTGAATGGTGCTGCTTTTTCCCAGGCATCATATACTCCTTTCATGGAGCCATTATAAATTACATAATATTTTTTATCTTGGGTGGATTTTTTAATAATTTCAGCAATTATTTTATTTTCTGAAATTTTTTCTCCTCCTAGTTTGTCCACCATGCTTAACTGGCTGAACTCTGATGGTTTTGCTTGTTGTATTGATTTCATTGCTTCAATGGCCTTTTTGAGGGATTGGATCTATGTCCTTATTTGCTGACAATGCTTGCATTTTTCGAGTTCTTGCCCATATTTTTGAATTTCTTAATCTAATGCGTTGTAGATGAACTCCATTCTCTTGTTAATGTATTTGCAATAATATTTTTGTCACCTTTGATATATTCAATTTTTATTGGATATTGTAACAAAAATAATTGCTATCTTACCAATCGTCCATGATTATAATCAACTTTTAAATTACATCGTATGAAACTTGTTAGGTAACTTGAATCTGTCCTTAATATAAATTTTTTGGGTAGTAAATTAATTTTCTATTTTTTAAGAGTTTTAATTGCTACTAGAGTCTCCTTTTCATGAGTAGTATATCTCTGTTCTGTTGGTGTAAATGTCCCTGAAATATACCTGCAAAGTAATTTCTTTGGGGAATATTTAGAATCTAGTGATTCTTTTTCTTGTTCGAAGCTTTTTATAGCTTTCTTAACCTTTAGACATCCTGACCAGGTTATGTTTGAAGCATCTGTTTCTACTATTAAGTAGTCGTTTTCTTCTGGAATATAAAGTTCTGGAAGCTTTTTACATAATTCTTTGACTTTTTGAATTTGCATACTATCTTCTTCTTCCCATTTCCATTCTTTTTTAGTACTTATTTTTGGAAATAAGTTTTTATTGTATTCTGTTATATTCTTTAAAAATTCTTGATCAGAAATATAATTTATGCACCCTAAATATCTTTCTAATTGTTTTCTATCTTCTATTTTATTAGGGAATAAATTTACCTTTTCTAAAACATTTGGTTGAAGTTTTAACTTTTCTTGAGTGGATAGAATTAATCAAAGAAATTCTATTTCTTGTTTTGCTATTCTTACTTTCTTTTTGCTAAGAACTAATCCTTTTTCTTTACATCTTTCTAATACTATTAATAATTTTTGAAAATGATCTTCTTTATCCTGTTTTGTAAAAATTAATATATCATCAATGTAAGCTAAAACAAATTCATTTAACTCTTTTAGATTTTCTTCTATAAATCTTTGATAGATACCTGGGGCTTATTTTAATCCGAATGATAAAACATTCCATTCATAGAGCAACACACTTGTTGATTCTTTTGTTGGGCAAGTAAAAGCAATTAATTTCTTTGTTTCTTCGTCTAAACGAAGTTGCCAATATCCTAATTTTGCATCGAGAGATAAAAACCAAGTTGCTCCTTTGATTTTTTTTAAAATATAATCTTTTCTTGGAAGTTTATGAGCATCACCAACAGTTGTTTCATTCATCTTCTTATAATTAATTACCATTTTTCGTTTTCCCCTTTTAATTTCATTATTGTTTTCGACATAAAAGGCTGGAGTCGCATGAGGACTTTTACTTAATCTTATAATTCTTTTTTCCAAAAAATCTTTACATTCTAATGAGAACTCCTCTCTATCTCTTACGGAATAAGGAATTTTATTTGGAACATTTATTTTCTTTGTAGGATCTTTTAATTTAATACTTACTAATTCTTTGTTTGTATTTTTAATATCTAAAGGATTATCAGCGCAAATTTCACCCAAAAGTTATTCTATTTTTTATTTCAAGATTATTTTTTGGAATATTTATCTGAAAATATAAATTTAAATAACATTTTTCTAATATAGAAAATATTTTAAATTTTAAAATCTTATCTATAGTAGTAGTTGGTATTTTTATACATTTTGATTTTTGATTTATTGAAGAATTGTGTGGAGCTTTTAAAACTATATATGTTAGTTCTTGAATAAATGGATGATATAGCTTTAAGAAATTATTTCCTATGATAAAATCCATTCCAGAATCTAACATATATATGGATGGAACAATGAACCTATAATTTTGAATAAATATTTCAACCATTTCTGCTTTTTGGTCAATTTTATGTATTGATTTGTCAGCTATTCTAACTCTTAACGGTTTCTTTAATTTTTTCAATCAAGTTTTATATTTGTACTAGCAAAGCATTGTGTTGCTCCAGTATCTATGAAAGCATTTATAAACTTTTCTGTTATTTTTATAGTAATAAATGTAGCATTATTGCTCAGTCTCTGAATCTGTTTTTGAGACATATTCAAAAATATAGTCTAAATTATCATCTGATTCTTCTGATGGTTCCATGAAACAAGACTTAGCAATTTTTAATTGTTTGGTAAGGTCCTTTTTATCCTTCTTTTTTGGACATTCATTTGCATAGTGTCCTTCTTCTTGGCAATACCAACACTTACAATTTTTTTTTATTAGGGCAATAGTTATTTTTTTGTCTTTTATTTTTATTGTTATTTCTTTTTCTAAAATACCTCTTTTTTTCAGTTTGGATAATATTTTTTTATAAATTGATATTTTCTTTTTTTTTTGAAAATTTTTATTAAGACTATATTTTTGAGGAATTTTTTTATTATCTTAACAGCAAATTCTAATTATATTTTCAAATCTTTTTTGAGTTGTTTCTTACATACAACGTTTTTTTATTTTCTCTCTTATTGCAGAAGTTACTCCGCCAAAATTATTTTCAATTGTTTCTCTATTTATTTCTCTTATAAATCTTCCCATTATAATAATGTATTCTATATTCACATATATAAGATTCCACATTACATAAATCATATATTTGAATATTAGCTAAATGATTTTTTGCTTCTTGATATTCTTTATTATAAACTTCTTGTCTATGATCTATAATATTTTTTTCAAAAAATTCTCTATACAGAATCATCATTATATGTAATATCTTATCATAAACTGTTGTTTTTGTTGCTAATTCTTCTATTATTTGGTTTCTATTGATATCATATAATCTCTTACAGTTCTTTTAGTATGAAACCCTATATAATTCCAAATATCTCTTCCAGACAATTCACTAAGTTTTGGATTAGTAAATGCTTCTAATAAGAAGGAACTCAACCAGTTCTCGAAAATTTCTTTTTCATTCTTTTTACAGTCTAAATCAAACATTCTTTCTCTTTCCAGTTTATGGATTTTAGGAACGTATTTTGATGGTATTTTTGTATACTTTGAATTTTTATTCATAAATCTCTTTTTAAAAGCATAATTTTCAAAACTTATTTCCCATTTAAATTGAGATTGATTATCCTTAGATGTTCCAGCTTCATTTTTTACTTGTATTGGAATTGCTGGTTCTTCATCACTTGAATAATCTAGGATGTGTTCTTCATTTTTTATATTTTCAGAATTTACTAGTTCTTCTTCTATTTGAAATTCTTGTTCCATAATATTATTTTCTTGAGCCATTTTTAATTGTTTAAAAAGCATTCTAACTTCTTCTAATTTTTCTTCAATATTCATAATTCTAATGGTGGTTTTACTTTTAGTTCTGTTATGTTGGCTATATTTTGAAATTTTTTTTGGAATTATTTTTTTAAAAATATTTATTTAATATCTGTTCAATTTTGTTTATATTATGTTCCTCTTTTTCCTTATTTCTTTGAAATTTTATAGATACTAATATTTCTTCAAACATATCTACTATAGAATTTAATTAGGGGTTAAAAGTATGATAAAGATGTGAGAAATCATTTCTATGATAACATTTTTTAGAAATTCCGTGGAAAATATAAGTTTTTTCAGGTTTTTGAAGTCCTTCAATAAAACTTATAGTAAAATAAAAATTTTGAGAAAAATCATTTTGTATTGATTTTAAGAATTCGGTGTCATTACAATTAACATTAGTTAAAATTATTAGTTTTTGATCTATTAATTTTAACTATTTCTTCTTTTAAATTTTTAAATTTATTTTTTTTCATTAAGTGATGCTTTTTTTATAAAACGCTATAATTTTAAGTGTTTTGTAATAAAAAATGTGACTTAAAATGTATGATTTAGATTTTGTCACGTAGACATCTTTAACAAAAATTATTTTTGAGATCTTTATTTTAGTGGTGGCCTTAAAATTAAACTTGTTATCTCAATCTAATTAACCTTTTCTTGTGCATTTGAAAAACGAATTCCTGTACAAGACTGATTCTAGTTTCTACTATTTGCATTGGCAGCCACATGGATCCAATATTCGTGTCCTAATCTTTGGGCGCCGCAGTAATTTCGACGCAGACATTTCTCCTCTCAATTAACCAATCTAAACATATTGATGCACACCCACAGGCTACAGAGAAGAAATTATCCACTGTTTGAATGCCCTAAGATATTAATTCCGAGTCCATGACATGTATGCTTGGCTAATATAATGTGCAAGGAACTTAATCAAATTAAAATCAAACACGTATGAGTTATCACGCTACGTACTACTTATATTTGTTTTTTATTTTTAAAACCATGTATCATAATATTCTTGCGCACGTACTAAATATAGTCAACGTTCAGCGGAGCGCTTTTAGTAGGGTTACATTCAATGCTGATTAAGTTTTTATTTAGAAAAATATCTAGACAGGGTTGGATTGCGAATTCGATCTACAGATAATAAGATAAAGTGTGGGTAGAATTTTGTATAAATTGGATAGGATATAAATTGAATCTCAATCATATTTAATCAATCTGTATTCTTTATATATATATATATAAATATATATTTTATGATATTTTAATTTATTTATTTATTTATTACTTAGGCTATTATTGTAATATTAGTTGCATGTGAACGTTTTTGTTTCAAAGAAGAACTCTTCCTAGTCAAGGTAAAAAATGGAAGCTACGGCGGTTCGTGTGGGTTTTTTTCCCCTTTTGTTTGGTAAGGGGCAAGGTGAAACCCTTTTTCCCTCAAACTTAGCATAATTTTCAAAAGGAAGCCATTAAAGGCCTTTTGAAAGAGACTAAAGTTAAAGAAGAACGTCGCACGAATTTGAAATATGGGGTACCACAATGGTTGGAGAGAGAAAAAATAGTGTGGAAAGAACATTATCAATTTATCATTAACAATTGTTTTCTTCTTATATTTACCAACCAGTATGTTCCAATTAATTACTGTTTGCACATGGTTTGGGACACTCAAACCAGTTTGGTAGCTCCGTTTTCTCGTCTTAATAGCTTCCTTTTTGACAATGGTTGGACCGTAATTTTCTTCTAAAATAACATGTAAGTTACTCTTCATTATGTATCACATTGTAATTATATATATATATAATTAAATTAATTTTTGAAAGACATTTATTTTTTAAATTGGTCATCGAAATTTTTTTTAATTAAATTTGTCTTTTAAAAATTTTAAATTAGTTATGTTAATTCTTTCGTCACTTTTTATATTGATAATGTCAAAATTTGCTAACGTGACAGGCCGTTAAGTGACACTCTAACATACATCTAAAGTCTTAATTGATTATTAACATAATAAGTTGATGAAATTAAATCAAATTAAAGTCTACTTGAAGGGAGAACTTGAAGCATTAAAATCTCTTAATTTGGGATTGAGTTTATCTAATTTTATAAACTAATCATGTTAATAGTCAATTAGAACTACTGTGTGTTATGATTAATGTATCACATCAACAAACTCTAACGCCGCTAGCAATGAAAGTGACGAAAAAACTAATATGACTAATTTAAAATTTTAAGAGATGAGTTTGATTAAAAAAAAATTTCGGTGACCAATTTAAAAAAAAATAATTTTTTAGGGACTAATTTAACCATTTACTTATATAATAAGTAGGTAGTTATAGTTACTTTATGACCAGGATGCTTCTACTTGCATTAGTGTGGGGAAAGCACCTTACTACAATCGAAAAATTTTTTAGTAGTATATGATAATAACATTTATTTATTTTTATTAAATTATTAATTTTAACCCCAAAATAATATTTTATTCCACTTTTGAAATTTGATATTCAATTTGAAAACTTTATATTAAAGATGTATTATGATGAACATTTTTTAAATTTAAATAAGATTAATGTTCTCTTTAGAAATCAATTCGAAAAAATAATATTAATCCATTGATATTTCTTCTTTTAAAGTTAGTTTTAATTTGTTCTGTAACAACTACATTAATTAAAAGAACTTTTTAAATTATGAATATCATCAAGAGTTACTACAAAAAAAACGCTGAATACCTTCGAATTTCGCATCGGACATTAGCAGCGAGTTTATTAGCGGATTTGACAATAAATTCATTAGATAAAAAAATTACCGTCGGATTTGATTTTCTGACGATAAATTCGCCAGTAATAATTGGAGAAAAAAAAAGAAAAATTGACGCGATTATTACCATCGGATTTACCGATCCAAATTAGCGGAACGCTACGTTTTGGTCATTCGCAAAAACGTTACCGTTGGATTTATCCACCGGTAAATCCGACGGTAATCTTATCCCGAAATTCGAATCGCGAACCTTGTCCCTTCTATCTTCCTCTACCCTTCTCCTTTCTCTCTTTTTCTCTCCTCCACAAATCAGCTCCCGCAACCCTCTACCAGCGTTAGCCACCACTAACAACGTTCAAAGAGTACGTAGACTCATCGCACCGCGTTGATCGCTCAATCGCCGCCGTTTCGTCGCTCCCGCCACTACTGCCATTGTTGTTGGCACTGCTCCCTGTGTTGTCCGAGCTACCTCCTTCCTCCCTCTAGGCATGTTGTCATTCTCCTTATTCCTACTATCTTTTTAATTTATTTAAAAAAAACCATAATGCAACCCTACCGGTTGATCATTGTCGCCGCTACTTCGTCTGTGCTGCTACCACGCTAGAAAAGTCTTCTGCATCGCCACTGTCTCCAAATAACTCACCAATTAGTTTTGCATAGTTAAACCCTAAACTCTAATTGATCTAATTTTAATTTATTATGTATTAAAAAATTTACAACTTAGATGTTTGTATTAGAAATTTAACTTTTTTCATATTTAGTTCATGTATTAGTTTAAATTTAGGGTTTTTAATTTTGTTTTGATTTAGAATTTTTTTTAATTTCTATTTTGATAATTCTATGTTTGAAATTTTGTTTATGATTTTGATTTTGAATTTTATTTTGATATTTTTTGTGTTTATTATTCTAATTCCTGTTTATTATTCTAATTTTTGTTTATTATTTTGCAAGTGTAAGATCCTCAACTGCATTGTTCTAATTTCTGTTTTGGTGTTGTTTGAGTTAATTTTTTTTAACTAATTAATTTATTATTGTTAATTGTCTAAATTTATACGAACTTATTTATTTTCTAAGTTAATTTTTGACATATTATTTATTGTTGTTAATTTTTTAAGTTTATTATTATTTGAGTTAATTATTTTCTGAGTTAATTAATATTGTATTTTCTTATTTATTAGTTTAAAAATTATTAAATTTAAATATTTAAAATTATATATGAATTTTTAAACAAATTTAAAAAAATTAAAATTTAAGTTTACCGCCGATTAAATAAGCCTGTAGTTATTAATTTAATTATTAATTAATAATATATTATTGTCGGATTTATGAGAAAAAATTCAACAGTAAAAGTTATCAGCAAAATTTTTTTAACAATAATTAGCGACAGACAAAAAAATCCACCAATAAATATTTATCGGCGAAATTTATTTTATCGGATTTATTCCGACAATAATTCTAACAGTAAATTCAACGATACTTGATATTTTTTTGTACTGGGTTAATTATACAGGATGTGAATTTTTAAATATTCATTTAGCCACATACATGCAAAGAAAGATACGTCGATTATATTATTAAAAGATTATTCAATCTTTTTAAAATATGAAACTTAGAAAAATGGAGTTTTAAGTTATGTGTTATTATTTAAATTGCTATTTTAGTATTTTAATTTATTAGTTAGATAATTTGAAAATTAATGATATTTTATAACAATAAAATAATTGTCATGTTATATATGTTTTTGTTTTTACTAATAAAATTTTTTGAATTTGTGACTGGTCTCAAGAATCCTTGTCCAAAATTTAATCGCATTTAGCTCTTCATTAATCTAATTGTTTGCTTCTTAATAATTTTAGAGGATCATTATCCTAATCTTTCAATTGAAATAGTTTTAGAGCACAAATCATGGAGATACTTTCCATTTCAATAGATCATCAAGCTTATTACATATTGATTTACACATCAGATTTTCTTCCAACATAGGATGCAAACTCTTGAGAAACAAAAACACACATCAATCTTTCATTTTTTTTATATATAAATTACCCTGTGCTTCTCACAAGCACTTAATTAAATAATAATATTAAAATTAAAATAATATTTTTTAATTATTTAAAAATACTTTTTTAATTTTAAAAAAAATATTCTCACAACCTTAATAATACTTAATTTTAAAATATTGTCAAAGTTATATATAACTACTATAATCACTCTAATGATCATCATCGTAGACTTCACCAGGTATTAAAAATAAAAAAAACAAAGGCTAAAACGCATCAAATGTAAGTTGATCACTGGGTTAAGCGAAAAGCACACTTATTTAGATAGGAATTAGATCTAGATGGAGGAAAATAATAATTAATACGTTGCATATATATGAATTAATCAACTTGTATACCGTAGATGGTTATGACGATAGTTGAAGAAATTTGACGTGATATGAAATTTTCAGCAATGTAATCGCCTATTGGAACGGCTGTTAAGTCCATTATTTACCCGGTGCCAATCCTCTTTTACTAATTAGAGATATTATATGGTCTTTTTGCCGTCATATTTTAATAATAATAATAATAATTAGCTGTTTTAGTTTTGCGATGTCGTCGTTGCAGAGTAATAGCAGGTATAAATGTAGGGTTTTCAGAAGAAAAAAAAAATGTATAATTAATTTTATATAAAATTAATAATTAATAATCTTTAGATGGCAATCAACTATCAACTTTATATAAATTTAATTGTATCTAAATTTTACAGTTAAGATATAAAGTAAGCATTTAGAGATTAGTTATTATTTTTATTCTTAAAATAGATGTTAACTAAATCCATAGAGCAATCGCATATATAAGAGCTGGCTGAGTGTAGTAGCTACCGATCCCGATCCAAATAATCTTACTTGAACAAATTGCTACGTTTTTATTTTATATGCAAAATTTTGAAAGGAATATACCCTTTTTAATTTTGTTGTGTCAAAAGAGGCTAATTTTTTTGTTATAAAGTAGAGAAATAGTGATATATTTTAATATTGTAATTTTTGGTATTTTTTAAAATTATGAAAAATATATAAATTGAAGGGTTCAATTTCTGTATTTCAAATTTTTTAATTTTTTAAAACAAATCGTACGGTCTGATTTGTGTACTTCTTATAAATTGGACGGTCTAATTTCTGTACCACTACAAATCATACAGTCCGATTTGTGTAACTCTAGAAATTAGACGGTCCGATTTTTGTACCTCTAATAAATTAGATAATTCAATTTCTATTTCTCTAATTAAACGATTCTATATTTAAATACAACACCCTAACAATTTACATTTTAAAAAAACATCACTACCACTCTAATATTAAAAATAAAAATTTCGTGTCAAGAAACTAAGGCAAACGAAAAATTGGCATATGATTATTCATCATTGTGAGGCTGTGGTAGTTGGCAGAAGACTCTCACAAATTACCCCATAGACCCGTTGGCAAAGACAGCGACCAGTTTTCTGACCAATAATATTTATATAATATTAGAAAGTCATAGAATAATAATGAGAGATTTACGAGTATGCTTTACTATTGGTTCTTTTGAAATAATAGTGATAGAAATTTCATTTTATGTAGTTATTAGTCTAATATATAAGATCATTTTTTATATATATTTAAATAGGTTCTCGAAGAAGTTTGTATCAAACGTTTTCGTCTTCCAAAAATATTATTACATTGAAATCTTTTAATTTTACAAAAATAAAATAAATATTTTTTTAGTCAAATTTATTATTTTTATTTGAATAAATAAATTTTTAAAAATATAATATATTTGGGTATATATACTCATAAATTTATTAGTTTTAGTAAATATTTGATCAATTTAAAATTTTAAATATTAAATATAAATTCTTAATTCAAAATTACAAATCTTAATAGTATAAAAAATGAAATATTTGATCTAAAATATATTAACTAAAATTAACCAAAAATATTGATCTCCTAATAATTTTTTATATACTTGCATAGTTGCATTCATTCATCTATATGAGCAAAAAGTGACTGGTTGATTTTTATATATACTATATTATTTTAAAAGAAATTTGGCCTATTAAATCATACTTAATTAAATATTAATATATATAATAATATATTTCTTGATTGAATGAAACAATTGTTTCTGCTGCCCATATATCCCACAGCTGAATGCAACTTTTTTCATTAAAGGCCATTCATGAACCATACCAGTGATTTAGATACTACTAATAATAAATTAGTAATGTCATGAGATCATAAGAATAATGTGGAAGCAAGGAGTGATTTAAAGGAGAAAATAGCAGTAATAAGAAACTGTGAGCAGGTGAAAGGGTCCCACAAAATAAAGGGTCAAGTCAACAAGGTTCCCGGGAGAAGCGTGGATCTAAATTGAATAGATGAAAAGTAGTGGGGCCCATGCAGAGACTAAGTTACTTGGCCACCCAGTCTTCGGTCATCCCACGCACCACCCACATGATCGTGATCATTCACAAGACACACACACCCATGGCCGTCAAATTCGTTGACTTGTCTTTCTTTTTAGCTTTCTTCTCTTCAGTCTCTCTTCTTTTCTTGACTTTGTATTTTGTGTGTCTTTTAATATTATATTTTAAAAAAAAGCACAAAATAAAGTTGTATATGCCCATCATATTTTGTAGGACTATGAAACACACTATTTGTAGTAATTCACACTGTTACATGATGCATTGTTTGCTGAATTTTTGTATTATTAAATAATTATAAAAGATCACGTTGTCTAAGAACAAAAATCTAACAATTCTTCAAATAATTTTTAAAATAATTAAGTTACATACATTTAATTTTTAATATGGGGTAGTAGAATAAATTGCAAAATATTAGATCACTTTAATAATACTATGTACAAGTCTAAATTTTATAATTTTTTTATACGTATAAGACATGCAATACTCATTTCTAAAATTAATTTTTAAAATAAATTAAATTCAATTAATTTCTAAAATTTATATACTATATGAGTGTCATAATGTATACAACATTAAAAAAGAATATTACTAAAGATAACACAAACATCATTATCTAAACTGCATCCATACTTCTGAGTAAGATATAAATGGATGGTAATTAAAGTGAAGAGAGGAAGGTAATTAAGAGGGGCCGGGGGAGGGTGGGAAAGGGTTCATTTGATCACGTGGATAACTGGATATGGGCGTGTGATACCGGGGGCGGTGGCAGCTGCATATCTTTCTTCCATTATGAAATGAGTTAAGTTAGTCAAACCCTTTCTTCACGAAACATAGACGAAACATCCCCCACGTCTATGCTTCTCCATCCCTTTTTCTTTTCCTTCATAAAATAAAAAAGAAAATGGAAAAAAGCACTGTATACTGTATATTGTGGTCATGGTCGGGTGCCCATTTTTATCATTTCATTGCCTTTCCCTCATTGACCGGAAATTCATTGCCTCAAAATCCAATAACCCCTGCTACAATACTGTTTTTATTTCTTATTAATTTTATTTACTAATATTGATTTATATTTGGAAATATAGGGAGATACATTATAATCCCTAGACTTTATTTTATGTATATGATAAATAAATACTAATTAACAATTGCATGGATAGGGTAATACAGTAATGATGGAGAAAAACGGTGGGCGTAATTGTAATTTGAGTAGGTGGATACGGACATTTTCCACGGTGACGCACCATCTGACGCAACATGTTGGGATTGGGAAAAAGATGAATCAAATCCCATAGAAATAGAATTCTGAATTTCTCACTTGGTTTACGCTCCCCAACCCCAACCCCTTACCCTTTTCTTTTATATACCCCATCCCATAGCACTGGGAAAAGACTTCACACACTTTACAAAAATCTTTCTCTCTCTCTCAACTCTCAACTCAACCTTCTCTTTCAATTCTATATCTCTCTGTCTTTCTATTCTTGTTATAATTATATGGACAAGGGATGGGGTCTCACCCTTGAAACTTGTTCCTCTCCAACCATCCCATTCTTTCATTCTTCTTCGGCTGCTGCTTCTTCTTCTTCTTCACATAAGAATAAGATGTTTCCGCTGTTGGGATTCCCCGTCAACCTTACTCGCCCTGCCGATGATCATAACAACGATGACAGTAACCGCAAGGTGGTTGTTGACTTCTTCTCCGATAACAGGAACAAGGCACAAGAGCAGCAGCATGTTAAGCCCAACATCTCCGTCAAGAAGGAGATTCCCCACCATGATGATATACCTTCGTCCGCCACAGTTTATGTAATTAATTAATTAACATAGTTTTTTCTTTTTTCCCATCTAATTAAGATAATTAATTATGTGGTAATAACAATTGTGTGTTAATTATATGATCTCAGACGGGTTTGCAACTGCTTACTGCCAACACTGGAAGCGATGAATCTACGGTGGATGATGGTGGAGTAGTATCATCAGATGGTGAAGATAAGAAAGCCAAGGCAATTGAGGTACGTACCTGTTGCTACTAATTAGTAATTAGCAAGATAATTGATAATTGTGAATTGAGAATGATATTTAATTTGATTATGATGATCAGCTAGCGATGTTGCAAGTGGAGCTTGAACGCATGAACAACAGCAACAAGAACAAGTAGATGATGAGGTTGTTGAAGGAAAAGTAGTAGTGGGAGGGGAAGCCAGACAGTTGCTTGATGTAGGAAACGATCAAGCATCAGATTCTTCTTCTGATGAAAGAACACGATCCAGCACACCTCACGCCCAAGTTGGAATCAGGAATAATAGCAATGGAAAGAACGAGAGGGAAGACAGTCCAGATTCACAATCACAAGCTTGGGGTCCCGCTCCCAACAAGCTCCAAAAACCCAACCCCACCATGGACCAATCCTCTTCTGAAGCCACCATGAGAAAAGCCCGTGTCTCGGTCCGTGCTCGCTCAGAAGCTCCCATGGTATCTATCTCTCTCTCTCTCTCTCTCTCTTTTCTTCATATGGATCAACCAATTAACTAACTTATCTGACTCAACTTAATTAATCTCTCTATTATTTCAGATCAGTGATGGATGCCAGTGGAGAAAATATGGACAAAAAATGGCAAAGGGAAATCCATGTCCTCGAGCTTATTACAGATGCACTATGGCAGTTGGTTGCCCAGTTCGCAAACAAGTCAGTTCCTAATTAACATAATCAATCCATTAATTACGATTTCATTATTCCCCATAATGTAATTAATAATAATAATAATCTTCCCCATATAGGTTCAACGTTGTGCTGAGGACAGAACTATTTTGGTAACTACATATGAAGGAACACACAGCCATCCGCTGCCACCGGCAGCCATGGCCATGGCATCAACCACCACAGCAGCTGCCACCATGTTACTATCAGGTTCCATGTCAAGTGCAGATGGAATCATGAACCCAAACCTCCTAGCAAGAGCTATTTTTCCATCGTGCTCTACTTCTACTTCTTCAAGCATGGCAACACTCTCAGCTTCGGCACCATTCCCAACTGTCACATTGGACCTCACACAAAACCCATCATCATCAAATAATACTAATAATACTTCCACTCCTCCAATAAGGCATCATCATCCTCTTAATGCTGTCCCTTTGTTCCAGCTACCCAATTTCCAAGGCCACCCCCAGAACTTTGGGACTCAAGCCCTATATAATCAATCAAAATTCTCCGGTCTTCAATTGTCTCAACAAGTTGCTGCCTCTTCCCAATTGGGAATCCAAGCTTCAAGGCCACCTTTGCAGCACAACCAACCACAACAACAGCCACCATCGCTGGCTGATTCCGTCACCGCAGCCATCACCACCGATCCTAACTTCACCGCCGCTATTGCAGCCGCCATCTCCTCCATCATCGGAGGTAACAATAATAATAATCAAGCAAACAGCACTGCGGACGGTAACAACAACAACAGCGGCAGCAATCCTAGTATGAGCAACAGGACAACAATTAGCAGCTTTTCGGGGAATTAAATCAAACTAAATCCCTTTGTGTTCTTTGGTTCTTTTTGTTAATTACTGTATAATTTTCTCTTTTTATGTACATGGGGAAAGGGGAAATGAAGTTATAAATTTATGTTCATATACTTTTTTGTCCATGTATTAGGGACGGATTAGCTAGGTGTATCATCATGGGCTGGGGATAAGGAAAAAAAAAAGCTTCATTCTTTTGTTTTATCTTTCAACTTTGAATAATTTTGTATTATATTCAAAATATTCAGAGTAAATAGACATAAGACTCGAAACAAAAAAAAATATGTATTATCTTTCTTTTATTTACTAGTTTATTTAATTTTTGCTTCGTTAGTGTCATCTTCCTCTAGCTCTTTTCTTATATCGGCCTTGATCCTTGGTGACAAATATGGAAAACAACTTAGATGTGACCAATTGCCTAAACAACAAAAAAGAAAAGGAATTTTCTTTTAAAAAGGGGAGAAGATGGTCAGATACAGCTTGAGCTAGCGAATGAAAAATGCGCGTTTGCAAATAAAATTGGGAATTTTCTAATAATTAGGTCAATTAATACGGCCACTGCTATTTGATATTGACACGTAATTGAGTGGTAGGAAGTAGTAATCCAAAGGTGGACTTAGCGAAGGGTAGGGTAGCTAGGGAGAAGGCTAGCGAGTTTCTTAGCAGCTTCGTGTGTTCTTGGGATACGTACTTGTAGTTTAGTAGTAATTAAGGGAGTGATTAGTACCAATATTAGTTGTATTAATTAAGTTAAGAATAAGGTCAACTTAATTAGGGGGTGGTGGATTTTGATTGGAGAAGGAAGGATACAAAATTTGACTTATGGTGCGGAGAAGGCGTCGCGTTCACGTTAGTGGCCACACTTTTAAAATGAGATTGGACCAATCGTGGGAGGGTATTTAGGAAGACATGTTACCTTGGGGTGCATGCAAAGGGGGTCGCACCGTACCTCATCCACCGTACAAATGGGTCTTCCTTGGCGCTTTCTTTTGACTCTATCCAAAACCAATATACAATAGGCCATTGGGCCAAGTGGGAAGGAAACATTCAATTATTCATGTTCCTTGTGAATAAGGGGGCATAGAAACACACTCATTTTGGACAAGGCATACATGTAACGGATTGGATTTTAGTAAGTTTATGATGAAAATCATACTCAAATTTTTAATCCGATTTTATCCGTCGATTTTCGAATCAAATTGGGTACGTAGTGCCTTAGTGGGATCTATATTATGATTTACTTATTCCGAAGGGAAAAGAAAATACAAGTATTTATGGTGAATCGGCAAATTGTGCTACTATATTTTTTTATTAGATAAATATATCCTTTATCAACAAAAAAGATTGATGTATCTAGATAAATGTTTTGTTCAAATACATCTTTTAATGAACTTAAAAAGTAAATATGTTTTTTTTTTTCAACTGACATTATAGATATATATTTTTTACTTTACTTACATTAGATACTTAAATTTATTACATTTTAGTGATAAACTCAAAACTATATCAGTGCTCTTGGGCACAAATTAGATACATCCTTGCAATAAAATCATATAGCATCATTACAAGCATGCCCATGCCTTCAAAAATATGTTTTTGGCCCCGGTCTATGCCATTTTTGGGGTCATGATCCTGGCCTATGCTTTAATTGTAATATAGTCATCTACTGGGCCAGCCCATATAAAAAGTCCAGAAACGAGGATGCTTTGGGCTTCACAGTCACATCTCAACATGCCTAAACTATTTAACAATGACATAGGTTAGAAAGCCTTTCATAACGTCCAAAAAAAAAGCCTTTCACTGTACCAAAAACAACAAATAGGGCCTATACATGTTTCTCTCCCACCCCAACCCACAAAAAGAAAAACTATAGTTAATTATTATTTAAATGAAATATTTTATCACTATTTTTTAATATCTAATTTCAAACCTGAGGATGACGCAATTTTGTTTCAATTATTACTAATTATGATAGCAAAAATTAAGATTTTACGTAAAATCAAAAGAAAAATAATAAAACATATAGAACATAAAATTATAATACGATTCAAATCATAAAATTATTTTTTTTGAAGAAATTAATTAACTTATTAAAAAGCGTACAAAAAAATTAAATAATTAAATTGAAAGTTTAGCTACTGCATGTGATAATCATAAATGATTTTGGGGCTCCTACTCATCCAAAATATTATCATACGATGAGAAAACGTGAGTTTGGTGTAAGTGCTACCACATTTGAAGGAAAAAATGGAAAAGGCATTGTAGATAGACATATACTGATTGGGTTTATGTGATTAATTCAATGAAGCTTTTCGGTATATAATGATAAAAATAGGCATCAATATGGTCGAAGACTTATTGAGATACATCTATCCCTTTTTGATGCCCATACGCTTGAGCAAATACTAATAATAATAATAATAATAATAATAATCACGGTGGTTTTGATTAGATTTTTATGGAAAATAAGGGTGGAATAAAGCATGCCATCAATGCTATGTTTTGTTTGATCATCCATGTTCTATTATATTTAGCGGCAACTACCAAATCATATGTATTGATTGAGTTTGCATTGCTTACTTCAGTTACTTGCACTTGCATAGCACTCCTCACTAGGGCTACCCTCTTTCCTTTTCTATCCAAATCCAGTTTATCTTTACATACATATATATGTTGTGACTTGTGACATTGCCTTTGCTTCTGGACAATGTCTTCCTCCATCCCCCTTCTACACTCCAAGCTTCTTATTTATTTATTTAAAATAATTTGCTTTTGTTTTCCCTTGTTGCCCACTCCTTTTTCTTCAAGCTCCCTTCTACACTTCTACACTTCTACTAGTATATATCCATATGGTTACTAATTACTACATACCCATATAATTTGGAACTTTATAATTTATTCTTATCTTCGTATAATCTTCTAATAAAAGCTATTACCGTCAAAGAAGTATATACTAAAATTCTGGAAATTAAAAGAAAAGAACATGATCAGACTCAACACGTTTATATTTTTAAAAAGTTTAATTACTTTAATTTGTTAGTCTATATAGTTTTATCAAATTTTTAATTAAATTTTTATAATTTAAAAGTAGTTAAATTTTTATATACTAGATATTTTTTAAATTAGCTCCTTATTAGTAGTCATCTTTAAAAAATAATGCATAATTATATAATATTATATTTGCTTATATAATATTACAAAATTATCCTATATCAAACATAAAAACAACTATTCTAATAATATTTTGTATCGTTTAACAAAGACGTTTAATAGTAGACTTAATTAAAAAAAAATTATCTAGCTAATTAGACTAAAGAATAATTATAAACTTTTAAATAAAATAACTTAATTAAAAGTTTGGTGAAATTATAAAACTCAATAAAATAATTAAATATTATTTTAAAAACAAATCAATAATATTTAGTTAACATAAAAAAGTAGCGTGGTGCTTGCATGCATATACTTTTCTTATTAGTTTTATAATATGTTGTTACTTAGCTTGTTAGGACAAAACTTGTAGATAGACTTAATGATTGAACTATTTTTCACTATGATAGTGGTCATAGTATTTAAAGTGTTTATTAATATAACTACAAAATTATCTAAAAAATAACATTAAAACAATATATTATTAATTGAGGATAAAATAATATTTTAACAAAACTTATGCCTTTTGATTATATATAGAGCCCCCTTTTAAATCTACATCACGCTGAATCATGTTTGACATTATCACGCAAATATTTGTCCTCTTTTTTTTTCTTCTTATGGAATATTTTCTCATTTATGAATTATCAGTTACTAACATTACTTATCATTATCATCATTAACCATTAATCATCATCATATATAACGTGTATATCGCTAAAGAAATAACGTTGAACATGTCTTTCTCTAAGCGATTCGATGGGATGAATGCAAAATTTTAAAATTAAATGTTGAAGTTGGCGTATGCGTGCAGGTGTATTAATGTGAATTTAACAATTAAAAATTATTATATAATAATTTAATATAATATGTTAAATTATTTATATAAAATTAATTATTAAATTAAATATACATTAAATTTATATTAAAATATAAAATATATATTAAAAATAAATAAAATAATAAATATATAATAATTAATTTAATAACTAATTTTTTATATGAACATAATATTTTATATTCGTTTAGATTGGAATAATAAATAAATAAAATAAAAATTAAATTGAGTTGGATTGAATTTGAAATAATAACTCAAAAGGGATTAAATTTATCACATTACATGCTAGTAGATAACTGAGTAACAATATATATAAAAACACGTTACACTACATATGATATGATACCATATTGTCAGTTAACCATATAAATCATACATATGAAAAACAAAACTTTTTTTTTTTGAAACATAGAAAGCTCAACACATTAAAGTGGAGTATAAAGTAAAGAAGAAGACACACAACGAGCTACCAATCAAACCAACACCTAACATCCCAGACCTATCAACAGCCTCCCCCAGAATCACCACCACGCCATTCTGTATAGCTCATCACCGTCTTTGTGTGGATTACCTCCAGGCTTGCTCTTGTATTCTTAAAGATTCGGGCATTCCGTTCTAACCAGATGTTCCAAATAACTGCAAAGAACACTGTCATCCACATCTGCTGCCCTTGTTGTTTATTATGCAAGCCATGCCAGCTTTCAAACATTTCCCTAATGGTTCCAGGGATCACCCACTCTCTACCTAGTGACCTCAACCACTTACACCACACCTGCCAAGCTACCTCACACCTAAGGAATAAATGCTCAGCAGATTCTAATTCCTTAGTACACATTACACACAAACTATCCCCCAGAATGTTGACTCCTATTTTACCCAGCCGCTCCTTGGTGTTAACTCGATCAACTAGCACAAACCACCCAAATAGCTCAATCCTCGGAGGAACAAAACCTTTCCAAACGGAGCTCGTGAAACTATAACTCGTTATTTCAGCCGAAAGAGTCTCCGCTTGTATAGCCTGTATCACCCCCATAAAACAGAACGGAACCTGACACAGTCCTGCCACATAACTCAGTTCCTCCCACCCCCCCCTCTTTGCCTCCCTCCCATGCGCCCCGTACACCAAACAAAAAGCACAGTAAAAGTTGGTCCTTGTTAAGATGCCTTCAACACACAGCCACCTCTCACCTTTATATCTGTGACGGACTTGAAACACTCCATCATCCCAAATTAATAACAGACCCCCCGCTGTTCCTACAGCTTCCACAAAATCCCAACCAGCATTACTAGATCCCCAAAGCCTTGCAACCTCATATTTAGTAATCACTTCTTTTTTTGTTTCAACCAACCCCAACATGTTCAATTTATATTTACTTTTCAAAGACTTCAGCATGCTCATTTTACCGTCCCCCCTCCACCCCCTAATATTCCAACTGCTCACAATCATTTAAATAAAGTTTTGCTCACCTTTTGTTTATTTTTTGGCCGACTCCTTCTCGCCTTTTCCTTCTGCTTCGCTAGCCTTCTCTTTGCCGCTATTTCCTCATTTTGTGCTTGTAGAATCGCCATAATGTCTTCTTCCTCATCGTATAAAACCGCTCCCGATTCCACAGCCAGTTCCCAGGTTGCTTGGTTTTCCTGGCTCTGTACTCCCTGCGTACCCATGTACTCCTCCCCTTCTACATGACCACCTAGGCCCAGCTCATTCCCTGCTCCACCCCCCGGGCGTCGCTTTTAGCAGCCACCCCCAGTATGTCTCCCTCTGTGTTGCCTTTAGCTTCTGAGGTCTTACAAGAAGAAAATAATGTAAATATTCCAAAACACAACTTACAGACTTGTTTAATTTCATGAGGATGTTTACAGTTCAAAATACAAAGTGATTATGTAAGTGTGTTGCACGTAAAGTTGTTACCAGACAATTTTTAGGGGTTTTAAAGTACCCGACCCGGCCTTGCCCCCAATGGAGAGAGATCCATGGACCGTTGCATGCAGTAGACTAGCCTGGCCCAGCCCACAGTCAACCTTCGCAGGCGTGTTTCGTACACAGTCAACCTCCCATCTACCCCCTGATTTGCTATTGGGCCAACTGAAGACCAGCCCACCCCTCTACAATAACCCACACACGCCCCAGCCTTGTAACACACCTGATGGGCCTCGTCATACATACCATAAGTACCAGCCCATTCCACATGATCTCCTCTCACACCTCCACAAACCTGCGTAACCGTATTCTCCGACTCCCCCTCATGAACCACCTCACACCCCTTAGAATCTGCTACTCCACCTTCCTTGGTACTATCTGAATCTGGTACAACCGTATCCTTTTTGAAATTCAAATACTCAACGTTCACATCATTCAAAAAGACATCAGAAGTTACTATTCTGCCCTCTCTTTGCGCAGCCTCTGTAAGCCTGTCGGAAACCAATTCTGCCGCCGGATCCCAGTTACCCACCCCCTTTTCCAGGGCCGTGCCAGCGGCGCCAGAAGCTGCATTCTCATCGTAGCCACTTCTGCTTCTCTCCATACTGACCGCAGCATCCTCCTGGCAGCCTACCTCCTTCACAAAAATCCCAAATGCTGTTTTCCCAACAACAATTTGCATCCATTCTCTGATTGCATCGAACACCCCCGTCTCAACTTGAATCCTTCCCACTGTGAAGGAGGCTTTTTCCCCGGTAATGAAGCACATTGCCCCACTGCTCTCCTATTTTCTTGAACGTTTCCGGCGACCATGCATGCAAAGGAATTCCGTAGCACTCCAGCCACGTTCTTCACGTTCCGATTCCTCCCAACGCGAGATCCTATGAAAGACTTGCAGCAAAGTATCCATCTTGAACGTAAACACACCCTCCGCATGCTGCACAGTATCAAATATTAACAGGACTTTGCACGCCCCGATCTCCCGGACATCCACAATTTGAGGTATATTTTTAGAGACCACCCTCTTCACTGAGCAGAGGTCCACTGGGTGCAATGTTTGTCCCACTAAACTCCTCGCCAACCATTCCATATTTGGTTCAACTATTGGCACATCAATTCTTTTCATATGTCCACTCCCCTTTGTGGCAGTCTGGTGTTCTCGCACTGGCTGTTCCCCAAAGGATTTGGCAGCCGCAACCCCGTTCCCATGATAAGACGCCCCTGCTACGCCGCCATTCTTACGTACGATTTCCTTCCTTACTGATCCACCCATCGCTTGAGATTGTCTTCTATACTTCGCTTCTCCAACGGTAATTACCTTCCCCCGTAATCTCCAGTGGTTCATTTCTGCAATCGCCTTGAGGGCGCCCCCTTTTGTCGTGTAACGAACAAAAGCAAACAGGTAAATCGATCCACTCTTTCGTTTCCGGGCAAGATATATGTCGTTAATTCTTCCTGTCCAACAAAACAAGTGATGTAATTCTCTCCTAGAGATATCATCCGGTAGGTTGTCCACGAATACAGAGAACGAAGAATTTTCCAAGCGATGATATGTATCCCTATTCCAAATTCTAAATTTTCCAAACGATGATATGTTTCCCTATTCCAAATTCTGGTATCCTTTGCTGTTGACTGTATTCCTAACGTACTCCCTCCCCTAGAGTACTCACCTCTCACAGCCTGTCTCTCCCTCATTATTCACACCCATCCAAAAAAAAACAAAACTAAATATATCTAAGTTTCTAAATTAGAACACAAACCCAAAAGATGTCAAATGTTTATACACAATAAAATGAAATAAAAAGTAAAATGGCAAGTACAGAATAGATATAAATCAATAAATAAATAGAAATGGTGAATGGTTATTTACTTAAAAAAGGGAAAAAAAAAAAAAGAAGTATGAGGNNNNTGAGGTGTGAAGGAAAGAAAGAAAGGGGGTGGCGAGTAGATTCACATTCGACTTTAAGGGCACGTAAGTCGCAAACGAAATTCAGTTATAGATCCCCAACGCGTCACGCCAAAACTCTACCGTTCCCTTTGCGATCAACGGCCCTGATTCACTCAATAAAGTGTAACGGTTGAGATTATTAGCTGACCTGAGCTGGCCCCACTCCTCACACGAACTGTGCCACCCCAACCTCACTTCCTTTTTTCTCTTCTTTAAATACTTCATCCGCTCTTGCTCTTCATTCATTCGTTCATTCCTTTCTTCCTCTCTTCATTGGTACGTAACTCCTTCGTTATTCTCCTTTTTGCGTTCTTACATTATTGCAGTTACATTCATTCTTATCGCTCTGGAATCAATTATGTTGATTTTATATTAACACACATTTGTTAGTTCTGTTTCCCATTGCATGCATCGTTATTATTGTATTTGCTAGTTTTGGGGGTTTATGCTGCTGATTTAATCAATGTTAGTAGTAAATAGCAAACACGCGCGTATGACAATAAGTTAGGGACTCACCACATGCGTTACATTGTTGATAGAGTTATGTATGAATGAATAAATTAATTGTACTATTCCATTGTTGATCGAATTTTCTGAACTTGGATCATGAATAGGGTTGAAATGGGAAACAACTCTAATATGGTTATGCTGGGTTCGGTTCTGTCAACCCTGTTGTTTTCTCTGGTTTCCTCTGCCGCCGGTGGTGAGGGGCTGCATAGGATTGGGCTCAAAAAGTTCAATAAGCTGGATGGCCATGACCGCTTGGCTGCACGCCTTGGCTTCACAGATGTTGAGTCCATGAGGTCCACCATTAAGAAGATGATACTCCAATACTACCTTGGAGCTCCCGGGGACGCCGATATTGTTGCGTTGAAGAATTACTTGGATGCTCAATACTATGGTGAAATAAGCATTGGTACCCCTCCCCAGAAGTTCACTGTTATTTTTGATACTGGTAGCTCTAATATGTGGGTTCCATCATCTAAATGTTACTTCTCGGTGAGGTTTCTTAGATGCTTACCATGTTATCTTATCATTGTTTCCCCGTTATGCTGGTTTGTTCATAGACATTTCCAATTATTGTGCAGGTTGCTTGCTACCTACATAACAAGTATAAGTCTAGCGAATCAAGTACATATAAGGAAAATGGTTTGTTACTTTGCTCTGATTGAGATTTGAAGTTTCTTTATGATAAATTCCATGATTTATGTTGCTTCGTAATTTTTTTTATGAGTTGTTTGGGGGCCTTTCTTACTTTGTCTGCACTTTACTTGATCAATACAAACAATTGAACGTTGATGGAGACTGCACATACACCAAGATGGTGTCCTTTCATTTTTCCTTTATAATTTACCTTTCTATATATTATTTAGGGACTTCTGCTGCTATTCAATATGGTACTGGATCAATTTCTGGATTCTTTAGCTATGATGATGTCAAAGTTGGTGTCATAACTGTAAAGAACCAGGTAAAATTGATTGTCAATCCCTTTTTATTTAATCTTTTCCTTCACCTCAAAGGATGAGGGTGTCAGTTAAATTGGCTTCTTTCATAATATATTGATAAATCAATTGACATAAATCATGTTTTGGTCCTATTAGGAATTCATTGAAGCAACTAAAGAGCCTGGAGTTACATTTGTAGCAGCTAAGTTTGATGGTTTGGTTGGACTTGGATTCCAAGAGATAGCAGTTGGAAAAGCTGTTCCACTGTGGTATCTGTCCACATCTAAACTTTTAATTGAATATTTTGCTAACATTTTTGTTTAATCTCTGTCATTTATGAGGCACTTTCTTGTCACAGGTACAATATGATTGAGCAGGGTCTTGTTAAGGATCCAGTATTTTCATTTTGGCTCAATCGTAATCCAAATGACGCTCAGGGTGGCGAGATTGTGTTTGGTGGTGTTGATCCTTCTCACTTTAAAGGTGAACATACATATGTGCCAGTGACAAAAAAGGGATATTGGCAGGTTAGTTATTTAAAACATTTGTTTATTATACTTATATGCTGCATATGTTAATTTTCTATTGCTCTTTGTTATATAATTATTTATTGAAAATTTTCTGTACAGTTTGACATGGGAGATGTTCTTATTGGTAGCAAACCCACTGGTATGTATAGACAACAACATATTAGAGCAAAATTCCCGATAATTTTTTTGATAGCTTGAACGTGATAGAATTTTCATGGTTTGTTCATTGGTGCTTACCCTGTCATATTGTTATTTGTTACCCAGGATATTGTGCAAAGGGCTGCTCAGCAATTGCAGACTCGGGGACTTCTTTGTTGGCTGGTCCAACGGTATGAATACAACACCTTTTGCTATGATTCCATAAGGAGCAAAGAATAATACATATTTTTTGGCCAAATGAAAAAGCTTCTACAAATTGAAAATTGTTCTTGTTCTTGTAGGCTATAATCACACAAATAAATCAAGCAATTGGAGGATCTGGAGTTGTAAGCCAACAA
Source organism: Arachis duranensis (assembly GCF_000817695.3). Classification (NCBI taxonomy): domain Eukaryota; kingdom Viridiplantae; phylum Streptophyta; class Magnoliopsida; order Fabales; family Fabaceae; genus Arachis; species Arachis duranensis. The sequence continues at coordinate 4,791,547 of NC_029775.3, read as the reverse complement.
TGCAAATCTGTCGTTGAACACTACGGACAAACAATATTGAACTTACTCTTGGTTGAAGTAAGTTCTTAACTCATTCTTGGTGAATTTGTTTCTCATGGTCATGGCCCATGAATGATTTAGTCGTTTTTAGAATGATTTATTTTTAATGGTTTTCACTTGAACCTGTAGGCAAATCCAAGGAAGATATGCTCTCAAATTGGACTATGCACCTTTGATGGAAGTCATGGTGTTAGGTTAGGAGTGCAAATATGTTAAACCTTTGATTTTTCTTATCTAATTTGAAAGCTTAAATTATTATGTTTAATATCTTACATACTTTCAGTATGGGGATCGAGAGCGTGGTCGACAGGAAAGAAAGAGAATTGTCTGGTGGATACGGGGATGCTACTTGTTCTGCATGTGAGATGGCTGTTGTTTGGATGCAGAACCAACTGAGTCAGAATCAGACACAAGATAAGATCATAGACTATGTCAATCAGGTGAGATAGTCTTTAAATTTTAGCTACTATGTAAATATGCCGCTTTCTCCTCTTCATTCTGGCCTTACTCATGAATGATGATATTGCAGCTTTGTGAGAAATTGCCTAGCCCAATGGGCCAATCATCTGTTGACTGTGAAAAGATCTCTTCAATGCCTGTTGTCTCCTTCACTATTGGTGGAAAAACTTTTGACCTTTCCCCACAGGATGTATAGTGTCCTCAAACCTTGATCATCTGCATTTTCAGTTTTTCACTATTGTTCTGTTTTTCTGAACCACTCTTGCAATTGTTATCTTCAGTACATACTCAAGGTGGGTGAAGGTCCTCAAGCCCAATGCATCAGTGGCTTTACTGCTTTGGATGTTCCTCCTCCACGTGGTCCTCTCTGGTACCACATTGAATTTCTTTTGATTCTGATTCATTTGATTTGATTCCTACGATTGGATTGTTACTTAATGAAATCTCTTGATAATGCAGGATCCTTGGAGATGTCTTCATGGGACGCTATCACACAGTCTTTGATTATGGAAAAAGTAGAGTTGGGTTTGCCCATGCTGCGTAGAGAATCTTCTTGTGTATGTATTGCATAATGGAAATTCATTGGAGGCCATTATCGCTAGTATCTTCTTTTTCGTAATGAACCTAGATTGTGCACCAGGCTTTTATTTATATGCAATATGATTGCTGGGGTTAAGGATGTAGATATGGCTATTGTGATTCCTTATTTTATTCCTTGTTTTAGTTTCGATCACAATATGCATGTGTCATGTGTCAGATGAGATGCTTCAAACTATGCATATGGGAAATGCATCGGAGTGTCCATCTAATATGTCAATGAGTGCTTAGATCAATTGTTACGAATAGTTTGTTTTTCTTTTAGGACATCTATCATACATAAATAAGAATCTGGATTTTCATTTTTTATGAGGGTTCCTATGTTACTGGTAGAATGACCCGTATAAAGAACAGTACATTATAAATCTAAGCATTAAAATATATGAAAGAGTATGTTACGAAAAAAAAAGTATCTAGTACTATTTGTAGCATTCATATCTTAATATTTAATTATCTAAATATGCTAAAACAATAATAAATTCACAAAAAAGAGAAAAATATTAAATAATCAGTAATTTTTTCTCACATTTATTTTGCATTTAGATTAATATTAACTAATTTTTTAAATTTTTAACCTAAAATTGTTAGTCTCTTAATATTTTTTAACAAAAAATAAATTCAATTGTGATACATTGTTAATATAAAAGTATAGCAACACATCAGCAAAAATAAATACTTTTTATATTAACAGTATAAATAGTCATCTAAAAAAAATTAAACTCATAATTAGATGATTCTGTAAAATATCAACATCAAAATTAAATTTATAAAAAAATACATCTATTAAATTAAGAAGTAACCATACCCCTTTATTTTTGGACGAAAGAAGTTATCTTACCTAAGGTCCTACCAAATTTTCAATCGAATTCAGTAACTTATCTAATATTACAAACTGGCCCAAAAGGATCACTGAAATAAGCCCCATATGTGCAACTAGGAAGGCCGACATTAAATCGATCAGGCTTAAATGTGGACCTCATTGAGTTTCAAACTCAAGTCCCTCTATGCTCTTAAAAGTATCAGTACTATTTCCAGGTCCAAGAAAAAAAGGGTATAAGTACTCTGTAACGCTGCTTTTGTTTTCCTAGATGAAGATCTTTGTGGGGCCTCTTTACCCCACCTGGTGAATGTAATTAAACATTGGGCCTATGGTCCCCAGCTTACTAAAAAAAAAAAAGAGAAAGAACTATGAACACTTAACGAAGAGCCTTGTTAATCACCTGACTAATAGTTTTGTATCTAACTTGTAGTCAATATAAAAGAAAAAAAATAAAAAATAAACTATCAAATGTGTTCTCTCTTCATTTTATAAAAGAAGAATAGAAAATTATTGAGTTTGTAGGGGAATTTGAATTTCTAATAGATACAAAATAATATGAAATTGAATATTATCCATAATAATACATTAACTATAACAAAGTTAATATGAAAAAATATCATGTGATTGCTTTATATAATATGATGTGAATTAATTTTTCTTTTTATTTTTTCAATGATGTTTCAATTATAATGCTACAGAAATATATCTAATATCATCTATACTATAATTTCAATGAACAAGAATAAAATCATCCTATGAAAATTCCCTACAAGTTCTTTCCTATTAAAACTCCTTGCAAACCTTATTTTACTCCCTAAGTTTGCTCTTAGCCTTCCTGTATTCTCACAATTCTCCACCTTGGTCACAATTTGAAAAACTCACTCAAATTTTGAACGAACAAATTGTAGTAGTCATATCCGGTTGCATCATCTTAACAATGACTGCTTACGTGCCCTTTACCAGGATCAAATGAAATATATTTCTTTTATTTGGCTTGTAATACTTAATATGGAATAATGTTGAGAAAATTCAAGCAATGTTGAAATTTGTTTCTCGACACTACTTTAGTCAATATGTCTGCTGGGTTTTCGTTTGTGTGTACCTTCACGAGAGAAATGTCACATTTCTCTGTAACATCACACACAAAGTGATACCTAACATCAATATGCTTGGTACGAGCATGATGAACCTGATTTTTAGCTAAATGAATTGTACTTTGACTATCACAACTAAGATTCACACAATCTTGCTTAAAATCCAAATCATTTAGAAGACCCCTTAACCACAAGCCTCCTTCACCCCTTCTGCTACTACCATGTACTCAGCTTCTGTAATAGATAGTGCCACTGTAACTTGTAACATCAATCGCCAACTAACCAAAGCATCATATATTTTATATACATAACTAGTTGTAGATCATCATCTGTCTAGAGCACCAGCATAATCTGAATTAACAAAATCACTAATTTGATATGATGATTTTTCATAAACCTGCTAACAAGACTGACTGCCTGTGAAATGTCTGGGCGTGTGCATACCATAGTGTACATTAGGGTGCCTACAACACTTGCGTAAGGTACATTGTCCATGTAAGCGTTATCTTCTGCTGTTGTAGGAGATTGTTTACCTGAGAGCTTGAAATGTGGAGCCAATGGAGTCACCACTGGCTTAGCATTTTTCATCCCAAACCTTTTGATAACCCGTTCAATGTAGCTTTTTGGCTCAGGAACAATTTTCGACTTGATCTCTCTCTTCTAATCTCTATGCCTAAAAGTTTCCTCGCAGCACCCAAATCTTTTGTTTCAAACTCTTCACCAAGTTAAAATTTTAACCTATCTATCTCCACTTTGCACTTAGAAACAATGAGCATATCATCCATATACAATAAAAGATAGATATAATCACCTCTAAGAAGCTTACGAATGTATACACAACAATCATAGTTTTGTTGTGTACACAACAATCAATCATAGTTACTTCTAAAAAAACTTTGTTTTAAAATAAAAAAATCAAATCCCTTGTACCACTGCTGAGGAGATTGTTTCAATCCATAAAGTGAATTTTTCAAGCGACAAACCTGACTTTTTTTACCCTCAACCTTGAAATCCTCAACTTGATACATGTAAATTTCTTCTTTTAAATCACTGTGTAAGAACGCTGTCTTCACATCTAATTATTCTAACTCAAAACTGCCCATGAGCTACAAGACTTAAAAGCATTTGAATGGAAGTGTGTTTCACCACAAGAGAAAATATCTCATTATAATCAACTCCTTCTTTCTGTGTGAATCCCTTGGCCACTAACCTAGCCTTGAATCTTGTACCATCCGATTTAGTAGGATCTTCTTTTTTTTATACACCCACTTACAACCAATAGCAGTCTTTCTCATGGGCAATGTGATTACCTCCTATGTCTTGTTTTTATGAAAAGACTGCATCTCTTCTTCCATAGCAACCAACCAGCTCTCACTATCTTTATCCTTAATAGCTTGTTTAAAGGTGATTGGCTCATCATCCTCCATCGAGAGTGTATACTCTACCAAATTTAATTGTCCATAATACCTCAGAGGCTTGTCTGACCCAAGCTTTTGTACGAGTTTGTAATTTCTCTTTGGCCTAGTAGATGCCAAAGAATTCTGCTGTTGCTGTTGTAGTATGATGCATGAGCATCTTTTCCATCTTTTCCTAGTGAATTCGCATTCAAATTGTTAAGTTTAATCAAGATTTAAATATCCTTTAGCCACTATGAATGCTACTTTGAGTTGTGTGTAATTCTGTTTATTTCAGGTAGCATTCGGATGGATTTGATGGAGTTTCTGTAGAAGAAGAGGAAGAAAGTAAATGATGCTGTCAACCCTGACCTCCTTACACTCAAACAAGAATAACTTGAGCTATAGAGATCCAATTGATGTGATTCTAGGGGCAATAGAAAGCCAACCTCCAGAGTTTCCAATGATATATAATAGTCTACACCTGTCATATAAAATTACTGCCTTAGTGGCGCCAAACTTAAGAAATCCCAAGTTTGGAGCCATGATCATCACAACGTCTTCCTTGCTTGCTGCCTTGGTGAAGCCAAACTTGAGATATCTTAAGTTTGGCGCCAACTAAAGGGGATTTGAAGAACGCATGCTGGCTTGCTGAAGCCAAACTTGAGGCGCCAGCAAGGAAAATTGAAGAATGCATCACGGGCTTGATGAAGCCAAACTTGAGAAACCTCAAGTTTGGCGCCAACCAAGAATGATTGAAGAATGCATCATGGATCAATTGAAGCCAAACTTGAGATTACTCAAGTTTGGCGCCAAATAAAGAAACTCCAAGGATTGTATATGGCCTCAATGAAGCCAAACTTGGAGGATCCAAGTTTGGTGCCACCCTTTGCAAATCAAGTGGTCCCCATTCGTCATTCTAGGCTTGCACAAGATGTATCAAATTAATTCTGATTAAACTTTATTTTATTTTTAAAATAGGAAAAGATATTATTTAGTTTTAGGAAATATAATTTACATTAATTAGGATTAAATATAAAAGGGAACAGTTTCAGCCCTTTGGGCTCATCTCATCTCTGATCTCTTACCTCATTCCGCACTTTACAGTTTTTTTTTGAATCCTAGTTTTCTCTCGGAATCATGAGCAACTAAACCTCCACTATAAAGTTAGGAGCTCTATCTATTGTATGGATTGATACTTTTATTTTTCTATTTTAATTCATGTACTGATTTCTATTTCAAGAATTATTTTCGTTCTTTATCTTATGAATTTGGGTGAAACAAAAGTATGACCCTTGTTTTAATTGCGTTCTTGTATAACTTAGAAAAGCTCTTTACTTGAACAATAGCTTGAAAATAATTTCTCCTAAATTTTTAATTATCTAGACTTAACGGGATACGTGACATATAATCTTCTTATATTTGGGTAATTAAGGTTTTTGTGGCATATAAATTAGAATTGAACTTCACCCTCTAATTGGAATTAAGTGACCAAGGAATTGGCGGTTGATAAATGTTAGAGAATACTAAAAAGGTCTAAAGAATTAGGGTTTAGTCACATATAGTTTGCCATAAATTGAATCTTGTATGATTAAAATAGTTGATAAGAAAAGTCAATCCGAAAGATAGATATCCCTGAAACCTTAACTATTTTCTCCCATATTATTCACACTAGTTTACTGCTTGCTTTATTGATTCTCTAAATTACTGTTTGATGCATTTGAAATCCCAAAACATCATTTTCTGTTTGTCTAACTAATTGAATCATTTAATTATTGTTGCTTGATCTATCAATCCTCGTGGGATCGACCCTCACTCACCTGAGGTATTACTTGGTACGACCCGATGCACTTGCCATTTAGTTTGTGGTTATAAATTCCGCACCAAGTTTTTGGCGTCGTTGCTGAGGATTGACTGTGATTGACAACTACTGGTTGTTTGATTTCTTAGATTAGGCGTTTTTGCTTTAATTTCATTTAACTTATTTTTCTAATATATATATATATTGATTTATTTTATTTAAATTTTTTCGCTTAATTTCTGAAATTAAGTTTGATGTCTCCTTAGTTGTTTTATTCTTCCTAGTTATTTGACTTATTGAGTTTGAATTTTATACTCCTTTTTATTTATTAGTTATTTTATTTATTTTTTAATTATTCAGTTTATTTTCTTTTTTATTTTTTATTTATTTTTGTTTTCTTTTATATTTTATTTTATTTTTATTTTTTTTTATTTTTCTTTATGTTCTTTCTTCTTTACTTGCTTGTTTACCACATGGTGCGTTTAATTCTGTTTGGTATTTTGTGCTAAGAAAAAATAATGGAGAGAGATCACATGGGTTACTACTCACACCCAAGGAGTGATTCATATTATTATGGATGGAAGAACTACCCGAATTTTGGTTGCCAAAGTCAAAACCAAAGGAATTTCAGTGCTCCATGTTCCAACTATCAAGAACTACCATTTCCATATACATACCAAGAACCATCCTCCTCTTTTTACTCATATCAAGAGCCAGAATCTCCTTATTCATATCAAGAACGATCAGCTCTTGAACTTCTCATGAAAGAATACATACATGATATAAGGATGAGTGTAAAAAATATAGAGAAATATGTTGAGTTGATTATCAAGCCCCAGGAAGAGGAACAAACAAATTCCTTCCCAAGAGATACAATGCAAGATCCTATAGAAAAAAGTGAGGAAATCAATCAAAGGAGTTCATACTCCAATGAAATAGATAACTCTCCACCCCCACACATGGAAGAAGAGAAAGATACACAAACAAAGAAGGAAGATGCACAAACAAAGGAGGTTGTAAGAGATGAAAACAATTATGGAAATCTACACTCCAATGAAGCAGAGAGTGGCATAGAAGGTGAGTTTATTGAACCACCAATTCAAGAAGTTCTTGATGAAGGGTACACTCCAACCATTACACAACACCCAAATTTTGAAATCAAAGAAGTGAAGGCAATAAAGGAAAGCACAAAAAAGGGGATTGTGACCAAGAAACAAAAGACAATATCCATGAAAAAGAGAAGGTCAACAACAAGCAATCCAACCTCTATCCCCAACAAGCAAGGTGAATCAAACTAATAACAATAAAATAAAGCTTGTTAGGAGAAATTCAAGTCCAAGGGCACTCATTTTCACCTCTCCCCCCTTGAAGACATTTCTTTTAACCAACTGGAAAAAGAGGAAGAAAATTCAAAAATCAAGTGTCAAGCTAGTGACATTAAAAGATTGCTTTCTTAGCTCTTTCATCAAGTTTATTGTCTTTGACATTATAATAAGCCGTGCATCCAAAGACTTTGAGTTTCTCGTAATCTGCATGTTCTCCTTACCACACCTTATAAGGTGTTTCTCCATCTAAAAAAGAATGTGAAGATTGATTCACTATGTAGCACACTGTAGCAACTGACTCAGCCCACCATTCTCTGCCTATCCCAGAATTAGAGTGCATACACCTTGCCTTCTCTCAAGTAGTGTACGATTTAGTCTTTTTGCAACTCCATTCTGTTGTGGTGTGTCTCTAATGCTGTGTTTGTTTCTAAGAAGAGGACAAGACAAGGCACTGAGAACAAGACATAAAGGATAGAGACACAAAATTTTGTGTTCTTGTATTCTGTTTGGTGATAAACTAAAACAAATTATGAAAATTCAATTTATTCTCATTTTTTTGTTTACAAAATTTTAGAAGCAAAATATAATAATAAAAAAATATAATTGTAAAAAATTAACAAGAATAATGAAAAAAAAAGTTATGTCATTTGTTATTGTCTCTCTGTCCTTTCTGTCAGGATGGACACAAAATACACTAATTCAGTGTCCTTGGACACAATGTCTCTGTCCATGTCTCATCTGTCAAACACAATTTTGTGTCTCCGTGTTCCTATTTCAGTGTCCTATCCCTGAAAATAAACGCAACATAATTGTCCAGTGTCTCACAATCACTTCCTGATCACAAAACTCCTTGAAAGCTCTATCCGTATACTCTGTGTCATTATCAAATTGCAGATTTTTTAGCTTCCCACATGTTCTATTTTCAACCATTGCTCTCCACCGCTTAATAGTGTCGAATACCTCATTCTCATGCTTGAGGAAGTAAACCCAAGCATACCTTGAATAATCATTAACAAACGTAACAAAGTACCTAGAACCACCCTTGGAAGTAACTTTAGCCGGACCCCAAATATCAATATGCACGTAGTCTAACAACCCCCTGCTTTTGTGTTTGCTTGTAGAAAATTTCACCCTGTGTGCCTTTTCATATACAGAGTGTTCACAAAACTCAATTTGTGGTTTCTTCATATTTTTCAACAAACCTTTTCCACTAAGCAATGAGAGACCTTTTTCCGACATATGCTCAAGCCGCATGTGTCAAATTCTCATGCAGTCTGTTTGGTCTTTACTTCCACCAATTCTAACTGCTAGCTCAATTGTAACAGTTGTACCCAAAAGAGGATAGAGATTACCATGACGAACCCCCTTCATCATTACTAAAGAACCACGAACAACTTTTAAAATCCCATTTTCAGCAACAATTTTTGCAACCACTTTTCTCTAACAAACTTATAGAGATCAGATATTTTCGCAAGTCAGGAATATGCTTCACATTCTTCAATGTTCTTACAACTCCATCATGCATCTTGATTCTTAAAGTACCTACCCCTACAGTTTTGCAAGCATGATTGTTGTCCATCAAAACTGTGCCGCCATTAGTGCTTTGATAGGTAGTAGACCACTTTCTATTTGGACATATATAGTGAGAAGCTCCAGATAGGTGTGTGCATGGCCCGAGTCGGCTCGAAGATCCGGCCCTATAAACCCTGTAAAATTAGAAAATAATTGGTCAATAAATTAAATTTTAATAAGGAATATTAAAAATGTGAATCTAATATTAAAATAAGATAGAACTCGTTAAAACGAGAATTTCGACACTAATCTTAAAAGATTTGGCCCAAGATTGGGCCAAACGAGCCGAATTGGGCAAATTGGACCCATAATGGGCCCAAGGCCCAACTCACTCAGCCTAAACATACTTAAGGAAGCTCTCCTTCCTTCCTCCTTCAGCATGTACGCTGAAAACAATTAGAAAGAAGGGATGAACACTCTCAATAACCATACCCTCACTCAAATCTTTGATTCCACCTAACCTTTGATTCGGAGCTCTGATCGCCGCACCGTTTGTGGCCACACGTCTGCAGTGATGACTCTACAAAGCCCGATACCTTTCAAGGTGAGGAAAATATAATCTCATCTCCTATTCTCTCTTCTTCAATTCGGTAATACTAGGGTTTTGGGTGTTAAGATTTTGGTTAAATTGATGTTATAGAATCAAATTGAGTTGAGGAATGAGTGGACTTTGGTTCGATTGAGGCACATACAAGGTAAGGTTCATAAACCCTAGCCAATTTCGGTTATAGTATGTTAAATGTGAATTTTGAGTATGTATGGTGATGTATGTGAAATTAGGTGTATAAGTGTGTATGTTGGAGCTTGAATTGTGGGCATTTGGAGGCCTGGTGGTGATTGGAACTAAGACTTTGGTTGGTTTCTCAAGCTTAAGGGGCTATGTGTGTGCGAATTGAGTGGCTGCCTTGGACCAAACGTGGTGATCGGCCAAGGTATGGTTTAAGTTTCGTGCATTTAATATGTAATGCCCTGTGAAAACTTAGGCTAGATGACTATAGGATAAGCTGGAATGTTTGTTTACGCTAATGATAGTGGCTTTGATGAAAATTGATAAATTGTGATGACTTATTATGGATAATTGTATGTTGTTGAACGTTTGATGTTGGGTTATTGAGAGAAGAAAGTGAATTAAATTGTGAAGGTTGATTGCTGGAGTTGAAGCGTGATATTTATAAAGAAGTTTGACTTGATTAAGAAGGTTGAGGTAATGGTTAGAATTATGAATAATGGGTAATTGTTAGATGTAATTTCTGATTGGAGGTGATGAGTTAATAAGATTGTTGTTGTTGCTGAAATTCTGTTGATTGGTTGGTTTATTATTGTTAAAAGAAGCAGAATTTTAATGCTTTGAAGTGAGCTTGTATGATATAAATCATGGTGATTTCTGATAGGTACATGGAACTGAAGTTTTGGGATAGGGTTGTGATATAATTTAAGTAGATAAGGTGATGAATAAGAAGAATGGTGGATTAGTATAAGTTGGAAACCTAGAGGATTAAATTTGGTTAGTGAAATTGAGAAGTCTTGCTGCATACATTTCTAAACTGTTTGAACAACAACTTAAAACGAAAACTGGGAATAATATGGGCATGATTTTCAAACCAACCAATTTTCCTAACAAATTACTATAAGTCAATATTACCCCATAAAAATTTCATGGAATTTGGCCAAGTGGTTTGGAAGATATGAATTTTTTAAGTTTAGTGGTTGCTGCAGAATTTTCTGGTTTTCTAGTTCTGCAGTACCAACTTCCAGACACTATAACTTTTGATTTAAATAGAATTTTGAGTTGCTTCCAAATGAATTTTGAATATCTATGAGTCTACTTTAATTGAGTACCAATTTCATGTCCATAGCTACTTTGTAGAGTTAGTTATGTCTCTTGGAACTTGGGCTGTTCGCATATAATTTAGAACCAATTACTAGAAATAGGGCATCAATTCCTATTGATATTTAATTAACCAAACAAAGTGCTATGAACCTGAAACTTGTTTTTCCTGAAACTTAGGGGTGTAAAGTGTATCCTCACCAAAATCTAGGAGTAACTGATTAGAATTGAATTTATTATAGATTTTACAAAAACAGAGCTACTTGCTGTATTTTTTTTTAATCTTCTTAAGTGCAGCAGCGGATTTTTATTGAATTTGTTATCAAATTCAATTCTAATTCAAAGGTGGTAAAACTTTGATTTAGATCCAAAGGGTATGTCCAAATTTGACTGTATGCATGAAGGTAGGTAAGAAAGTGTGTAACTAATAGTTGGAGAAGATAGTATTTGATTTGATAAGATGAAAGAAGAGAGTAATGTAAGAAATTGAGACTTGATGATATTAATTAGTCAAGAATAATAAAAATGTATGATCAATGAGTTGAGTGAAGTAGAGAATGATGAGATTGAGGCATGAATTAATATCGAGAATGAAAATGATAATTATGAGAAATTATTGAATATATTGAGTTTGGGGCATTGCCCCCATGTGAGCCGGGATTTTTTTCCATAGTTACTATTAAGCTTGGGGTGTTGTTTCCCCCATGTCAGCCTGGGATTCGTCCCAGGGATAACATTCAGCTTGGGGTATAGCCTTTCCCATGTCAGCTTGAGGCGTTGTCTCTTCTCCCCATGTCAGCTTGGGATTCGTCCCATGGATATTATTGAGCTTGGGGCATTCTTTCCCCATGTCAGCTTGGGAATTTTTTCCATGGTGTATTTTTGAGCTTGAGAACATGTCGGGATGACTACGTAACCGACAGTTGATATCAACAATTATAGGACAGGCATGCATCATGTGCATATTGTTTAAATTGCTTGCTTGTGAATTACTTGGGATTGCCTAATTGATTATAACATGCTAATTGTCATAATTGATATCTGTATTATCTGCATTCTACATGTGCTTGTTTTATCTGCTTATTTGTCTTTGTAATTACCGGAGATGGAGAAAAGGCGGAGAGATCGGGAATTCTAGTTAAGTTTCAGTTAGATTTAAGAAATTGACTTAGTTTAGAAAGCCTTAGAGAACCACCCTGATTTAAGGTTTCTATTTAGTTCTTTAAGTTTTATAATATGAGTGTCGGCGTTCTAGGACTACCTCTGGTATTCCCAAGACCTTATATATTATATGCGTAACACCTTTACCATGCTGAGAACCTCCGATTCTCATCCCATACTGTGTTGTTGTTTTCAGATGCAGGTCGAGAGGCTCCTCGCTAGGCGTCTGGATTCCTGAAGCAGAGTAGTTCATGGGATATTTTGGTTTGACAGCTTATGTATATATGTACTTAGTTACTTAGCTTTCTCTCCAAGAAACTTGATTATATTGTTCCTCATAGAGGTTACAGAAGAGTTGAGACTTTATTTCTGTATTTTGGGTATTTTGGGATACTTGTATATATATGTAAATATTCTCTGGCCAGTCTTAGTTTCGCAGGCTGAGTCAAGAGCTAGTTCACTGTATTCTTGACTCTCTTTCTTCTGCTTATTTATATCTACAACCTTTAGGTTTCTTAACACGCAAGTAATTCCGTTTTCTAAGTGTTACACTTTTTATTTTGCAACTTTTGTTTTACCCGTTTTTTCAAGGCTCCTAGTTAAGTATCTTTTTTCCTATTATTATATATATATTTTTATGATTAAAGGTCGTAATACCTTACTATCACAGTCTTATGACTTAAGCATAAGATTAAGTATGGTAGGGTGTTATAGGCCCGGCTCCGAACATTTTAGGGGCTAATTTGGTGTGATATTACCAGGTCTTGGGCCGGATAAGGGTCTAAAAAACAGACCCGGTCATTATTTTGGGTCGGATCCGACCCATATCTCGAGTCACCCAAACCCGAGCCGGTGGCCCGGTCATCATACATAATTAATATTTTGTGTTATTAGTGATGAATGATGGCTATTCTTATGTGGAATTTAAGTATTGTAAATCTTAATATTTTGTATTATTAGTCATTATAAGACTATAAGTTAATGTTTTATGTTTAAAATGCATAAGACTTTAGACTAATGCATAATATTGTGTTATTTTTATTGATTTAAATATTTGGTGTTATTAGACAATATTAGTATATATTGATTGTAGTTATACTTTAATTTTAGAGAAGAGGTGGTTCTTGTTATATTTTTCTAAGTGAATTTTACTATGTCAAATAATGGATGGAGTCTTGAAAATTTGGATATTTTTACATGCTAGTTTACAAGAAGATATCAATGTAATGTAATGTTAACGGCCCGGTTTTTACCCAGTATAATCGTGGCCCAAAAGTGTTTAGGTTTTATCGGGTCTAGGGTCAGGTTCGGGTCGAGTCTGGGTCACATCAAACCCGGTTTCACCCGACTCATGAACACCCCTAACTCCAGAATCAAGCATCAACTTACCGAATATCTCGTAAGAATCATCTATTACATAATAACAATCTTCATCACCATTTGAGATGTAACTTGCTTCTTGTTTTCTTTTGAGTTGTCATTGTTCTGTTTCTTGGAATTTATCTTCGATTTGGATAATTTGCTTTAAAATGTTCAGACTCACCACATTTAAAGTATGTTCTCTTCACGCAATGTCTAGATTTTAGCCTAAACTTTCTATGCTTACCTTTTCCTCTTTCATTACTCCTCCTTCTAACGGCAAACAATTCTTGTACTTGATCATTATACTCTCTTCCATTTGAAGAGGACATTACATTCGTAGCATCCTTACGCAGATCATCCATGGTCAGAATGTCACCTACTAGCAGCAAAGTCTGCACCAAATTTTCATAGGACTTCGGTAATGAAAGTAATAATATGAGTGCCTGATCCTCATCTTTAATCTTCACATCTATATCCTTTAAGTTTGATATAATCCTATTAAACTTATTGATATATTCTCGAATTGAGGTGCCTTCCTCCGATCCATCTTGCATGTATACAATTTGGATTTTAAGTAGATCCCGTTAGTTAGAGTCTTTGTCATGAAATTACTCTCTAACTTTAACCAGACGCCTGCTACAGTTGCTTCTTCATTCACCAAGAAAGTAATATCCCTCTCAAGGCATAAGATTATCGCAGCTCGCATTTCAAGATCTAATTCTTCCCAATCCCCATTCTTCATATCCTCTGACTTTTTCTCTTTTTTCGCCAATGTCTTGTGCAATTTCTGCGATATAAACAAATTTTTCATCTGCATCTTCCAATAGGAAGAATCATTTTTTTCATTAAACTTCTCAATTTTATATTTGCCTAATTTGACATTTCCATTAGTAGAAGTCATTGTATTCAAACTTGAATTTTACCACTCAAATAATAAATAATATAATATTGACTCTTGATGCACTACCCAAAGTAATATAAAATTGAACACTACCCACAATAATGCACTAACTATAACAAAGTCAATATGAGAAAATATGATGTGATTATTTTATATCATATGATGTGAATTAATTTTCTTTCTTATTTTTTTGATGATGTTTCAATTACAATACTACAGAAATATATATAGTATCATCTATGTTATAATTTCAATGAATAAAAATAAAATTCTCCTATGAAAATTTCTTATAAATTCTCTCTTATTAAAACTCCTTGCAAATTTTATTTTATTTTCTAAATTTGTTCTTAACCTTCCTGTATTCTCACAAAAAAAATTAACGAAAAAACTGTTAGTTATTTAATTTTTCTTTAATAAATATGCCATGAGTATAATTGGGTTTAGTGTAACGAACAGAAAATAGTATTTATTTCTAAGAAAAAATAGTATAAATAGAAGATAAATATTGATATAAAGATGATTGAACTGTTGCATCTATTTTGCACCTAATTTAATTGCTGGGTTTAAGGAGCGTAGAAGTTCTCACATATACCCCTTCATCACATGCCTATAAACCTAAGTAGTGTTAGGATTTGGTTGAATTAGTCCCACATTATTTAGGATAGCAAATAAAGTGGGCAGCCTAGGCTATAAATATGAGACTAAGTTCTCCATTTATTTTTGCACCAGTCGAAAACACTTTAAGCTTGTATCTGATTTTTCTTTTTCTCTATACTCTTTGATTAGAGAGTGTTGTAAGGTGTAGTTAGATATTTGCTTTGAGAGAGTATGGGTGTACTAGGGTGCCGGTGTTAGAGAAAAAGAAGTCTATGTGTTGTAACAGTTTTCACATAGTGGTATTCTCTAGTTGTCATTTGACAACGGCCGTGGTTTTTTTCTCCGGTAATTGGAGTTTAAATTCTTGTGTTGTAATTGTGTCTATTTTATTTCTCTGTCAAAAGTATTTTCTCAAGGGAGAATGGTGTATTATTCCCAACACATAGGATTGAAGCAACCTTGTGTTTGAACCCTTGTATTAAACTACTATTTCACTTTAATCTACGACAACAATAAAAAAATCTTGCAACTCACATTTAATTTTCTTTTGTTATCATATAAACTAGCCTTGACATAATTTTGTTCATCGTCTTCTTCAAGAATTTAAAGTAAGCATGTCTGTTGGGCTTAATACTATTCTGCTAAGACAACTTGCATTGATATTTTTCAACTTGTTCATTATCTCTTCTTCTCGAAAATTATCACTTGGAGTGACATTATTGATTGATGATGACTCATTAGCAGTTTTAAAGATGATGTTATCACTAAGCTCTTTTAATAAAATTCCTTCAGAAAATATCTCTTAAAACATATCATCAGGTAGAAAAAGTGTTGCATACAGTGGACATAATTGAAAAAATTTAGTAATACACTGTGGAATATAGGAGTCACTACCATCTAATAATGAATATTGATTATCTTCAAATAATTTTTTACTAACAGGTGGGATATTTAACTCAACTTCTTCTAATGAAAACATTTCACAAAATTCTTCGTATGACTTAGGAAGTAGTGGGAAATCATTTTCAGTATCTTCTTGATTCCCCATGCATTCCATTATTAAGAAAAAAATATAGCAAATTATGAGACACTTAATGTATTGTTAAGGAAAGAGGCAGAAAAAAAAGAAGACAAATAATTGTAAATTATGAAAGCAAAATTAAATATATACAAAGTATTGACTTATGAAAGATAAAAATAAATAAAGATAAGATAAAATAATAAAAAATAAAATTATAACGAAATATATTTATTCTGTTAGATTAAATTTGTGAATCACAACATTTTTTTATTGTTGTCATAAACTAAAATGAAATAGTAGTTTAATACTCTATTCATTGGTCTTAGATAACTTGCTCCGTACAGCTTCTATTATCAGTATATAACTCCACCTCTAAATTGAGTATGTATTAAATCATTACAAAATTGTATTTACAAATAACGATACCTTAATTTGTGAGTAGAAGCAAATTATGACATGTCAGAGTTTTGGAGGTTGAGGAACATGCCGGCGGGTTGGAAAAATCTTAAAATATAATCACCTAGTTAGATCTAATTTGAGCCATATAATAGTGACGATAAGGTGACACGTATTGAATTGAGCTAGCATGTCACCAGCCCCAACAAATTTATAGTTAAATTTGGGTCAATGTATCTGGCCAATGGCTATTCAGGTGTTTAGGTAGTGATGAGTAGAAGCCAGGTTTCCATTCTGGAAAAACTAAAAAAGAAATGTGAACGCTTTTTAATCAAATCTTAATTAAGAAAAAAAAAGGGGGATTATGAAATGTGCACCGTACAGCATGCCGCAGCGTGATCCCCTGATCCAATGCATGCATCAAAGATGATTGGCTGGCGGCATGTGACTAATGCAATCTTCAATCATTGGCTTGCTTCAATTTCAAGCATCCAAACACGCCCTTAAGCGTGTTACCGTCACTAATACGCACGCAAAGCGTCAACGCCTACGTCCACACTTCCTCACCCTACTTTCAACACTTACACTTAACACTCCAACATTTGTTTTCACTTTCTTTAATTTCTTATTCTTTTTCTCGTTTTAATTTATAAACTCGTTAGAATTAATATATATTATATATATTTTTTATAATTCAGATCAACCATTAAAATAAATAGAATATCGGTATTCTCAATACACTTGAAACTCTTTTATATATATAAAAAAATTTAAAGTGCATTGAAAATACTAGTATTTCAGTTGTTTTAACTGTTGATTTTAATTAATATATATTATATATATTTTTTATAGTTCAGATCAACTATTAAAATAACTTGGAACACCAGTATTCTTAATACACTTGAAACTCTTCCTATGTATATAATATAGTTAGCTAACAACTTCACAAGTCACAACGTGAATGGACAGCCTGGTTGGCATTTAATTTTGGATCTTGATAGATAATGATTCTCTAAAGTGTGAGATGTAGGAGCATTATTCTTTTTCTAAAGAGTGTAACATTGTAATATTTAAAGGTTGATGGAAAAGTTAATGACACAGATTATATGATTGATTAAGCTTGGGGTTCTTAAATTAAATCTTACATTATTAGTTTTTCTCATAAATGATTTAAATGTGACACGTTATCCTCTAAAATACACAAGTATAATACATGATGCACTTTTTATAGACTTTAGAAAAGCCAAATTCTTTTCCTTTCATCATGTGTGGTGATCGATGCTGCTTATGCTTATTAGTGAAACGAGTTAGTTGGCTTTTTTCGTTCCTTCCTTTAACCATATGTTATGTTATGTTATATGTATTCCAACTGTACTTTCAATCTGTGCAAAGTGCAATAATCCAACGTTGTTGCCCATACTTTTGAGGCCTTCGCCGTTTAATATTTCAATATTTATTCACCTTTACAGTCATCGTGACTCATCATAGATAAATCCCAAGCTACGAATGGTTCTTTCTTTAAAATAAAAAAAAATACTAATAATAATAAAGACTTTCGCTGTTGCCTTTCTTTAATTTTGTTTTGCTTCGCATACAATCTACCTAATCTCGGAGATGAACTGGAAGTTCCTTTTTTATAAAATAAAAAATACCATTTCGTCCATTATTCCACTTTGACTTTAAAAATCAACTACGGCGTACGTAGATTAACTGAATTAATTATGCGGGAAGTAAAGCGGATAAGACTACAGGCTACAAAAAATATTATATTAATATATATGATAATATATAGTTATTAGATAATATAACATATGCAAAATGTTTTACACTGTATAAAACTAATAAATTCCTCAAGAATTGACTTTCACCAAAACAGATACATACAATGCATGCAGATTATTATATTGAATTCACTGAATCGAAACAGTTATTTTCATCTTGTTCTTTTCATTTGGAGATTATTATATTGAGACGGTTTTCTATCTTTTCCAAACAGAATGTGCTACCTACCTGTTTGGCAAAATCCCTGTAATTTTCACATTATTATCTAGGCTACCTAATAATAATAATAATGCATATACTATTATAGCATAAAGTTCCTAACCTATTGTGGTGGTGTGGGCTCATGAAAGGTACTAACATATAGTTTACAATATAGTTAACAAAATTAATGGAACAAAAAAAAAAAGAAAATACCATGGAATATGCCAGTGAAGATTATATCCATAAACACTCATGATTCATGAATCACGCGCGCACACAGTAATAACGTTCACCGGTTAATATTTCAGCATGCACCGAACCGCAATCTTAGCGTAGTATAACCACGTGCCACCATGTGAACACAATTCACTATCTCATGATTATTTTGAAAAATCCTTGTTTAGAAGATAAATAATTTTTCTTCATCCAAGTCTAAAACTAGCCAGGTGTACAGTACTAGCACTAACCATAACTAGCACTAGCGAACAGTGAACACACATAACATGGCCGGCCAACAACAAAAGGAGAGGCTTGGACACGTGGATCGCTCCCATCATCTCATGACAAGAACCTTGTGATAGATGAATGAGACGGCCGCCGTCCATTGTACACAAGCAAAAAAAAAGTGCACATTTTTAAATGAAAGAGCAGCTTTCCATATCACCAATCATAACTCGGTTAACCCCTCACACTAAGCCAACCAAACCAAACCAAACCAAATTGTATCTTATATAAATATATAATAATTTCCATAAACTGTAAGAAACTTAGCGAGCTCCCAATTCCCAACAATAACATTCCATTCCATTCCATACACACATCTATCCAACACTCTCTTCTCTCTTACCTCTGATCCATGGACTACTACTGGACTAGAGGTCACACCCTCGGCCGGGGATCCACAGCCACCGTCTACACTGCTGAATTTCATGGGTCTGGTGAACTCTTTGCCGTGAAGTCAGCGGAGGTACACCGGTCTGAGGAGCTGCGGAAAGAACAGGGTCTTCTTTCATCGCTCAATTGTCCTCAGATTGTCAAGTACAAAGGGTACGATGTTACGTACGAGGATGGTCGGTACTTTTACAACCTCTTCTTGGAATACGCGCCAAGGGGGACCCTGCTTGACGTAATTGCCCATTACAATCACGGCGGTGCCACCATGGAACACTCATTGGCAAGTGTCTACACGCGCCAGATTCTGTTGGGACTCAACTATCTTCATTCCAATGGGATAGTACATTGCGATGTAAAAGGGCAGAACGTTCTCATCACCCAACATGGCGCCAAAATCGCCGACTTTGGTTGTGCCCGCAAAGTTGGCTCCGGCGCCGGCGGACGAGGAGGGGTTATCGCTGGAACGCCGGCGTTCATGGCGCCGGAGGTGGCGCGTGGGGATGAACAGGGATTCCCAGCTGACGTGTGGGCCCTGGGATGCACCATTCTTGAGATGGTTACCGGGAAACCGCCGTGGAATGACGTTTCCGGCGACCCTGTTTCGGTGCTTTATCGGGTTGGATTCTCCGGCGAGGCGCCAGAGATTCCGGAATCTGTATCGGAGGAAGTTAAGGACTTCTTGGGGAAGTGCTTGAGGAGTGAAGCGAGTAAGAGATGGACGGTGAAGGAGCTTCTGGGACACGCGTTCGTTGCGGAATCGCGTTTTGTGGGAATAGAATGTGATGAGCATGATTTGGACACACCCACAAGTGTTTTGGAACCACAAGGCCTTTGGAACTGGCACACCAATCAGGACTCGCCACGTGGCATATCTTCAATGAATTCTCCTAGTGCTAGGGACAGAGTTCTTGGGTTGTGTGGTGATGATGAGCCTAACTGGGATCTTAATAATGCTGATGATGATAAGTGGATCACTGTGAGAAGTAATGAGGACTACTCTCCCGTTGGGATAGCTCAGGATTTTTGTTCAGACAATGTTAGGATCCTTAGAGAGGATGATGAGAATGTTTTGGTGAATTTTTATGAACCACCACAGGATGTAGTAGTAATTTGCAATGTAATTCATGAATTGAGTAGATGGAATGATGTAGTAGTTGTTGTTGGTGATTCTTACCTTTGCAGAATCATTGATTGTAAGTGTTGCATTAGAGATTCAGTGTTTTTAGGGTGTTGTTCATCATGTTCATCTCTAAACATTTATTATTATTGTTGTAAGAAGAAAGAAATTTATGTTACGCATGGTCTCCTCTTTAATTCCACTTTGGATGATATGGCTACTTTACAATTTAAATTTCCTATTCTACTTCAATGGAATAATAACGTGTTCCCAATAATGTGAGGCTAAATTTAATGCTATCCATATAGCAAAGGCTGGCTCCTACTTTAACCAGCTAACATGTTAACCTATACTTTATTATATTATACTGTAACGAAACATAATGCAGATCACAATGCAACATGTTTTTAAACAGTAAATTTCTTACTTTTTTAATATGGTATATCTGGTTTTGTTATTGATGGTGATTGGATAGTGACACCGTCCAAATTGATACTTACTGAATGCACATCAGCATGGTTAATTTATCTTGGAGACTTTTAGTGGCGCCAACTTTTTAATGTAAAATAAAAAACATCACTATGGTTATCTTAATTAACCAATACCTTAATTCATATAACTGATTTGGCCTGGGCAAGTTGCAAATGAGAACACATTTTGGGCTCTTAAATGAGCTGAGAGGTCGCAGATGCCACTTTATCCTCAACAGCACTAAGTAACCGCCCCTCCTTCCCTTTGTTATCTAACATCTTTATTAATTACATATTCTTTCATTATTATAATTATATTATATCAGCTAGCCTCTATTATTAGTTCCAAGGGGACCACAATTACAAACTATACGATAAGGGTAACAGTAATGGCACAAATCATAAGTTTGGGTCTTTTCAAATATAAAATGGTACCGAAAAAGGCCAAAACAAAAGAGTCAAATTAAAATAAGTGTTTTTGTAATTCGAACCAGGCTGCAGCAGGATGGTGGTTGGGTTGTCTATCTTTTCATCTATGATAACATGACCTAATTCTAAAGAGTTACTAATTATTCCTTTTTGGACTGAACCATACATAACCAAGAATCTTATTTTACATCATAAATAAATAAATTGACAACTATTATCTATTTACCAGCTCAGCCTAAAACTCTGTTATCTTAACATAATTTGTCCAAATTGGCATATGTAAGAATGCTTTTTTTTTTTCCTAGTATCTTCAAATCTGATAAATCAAGGACTAATTTATTATAGATTTAAGTTCTATTTAAAGGTCTGCCATTAGCTAATAAGTTACTGTATGCACAAGAAGGAATTCGAATTCCCAATATTTAAGCAGACGAGTGAGTTGACCACTTGATCAATTTAAATTGGTTATATATTAGAATGCTTTGTAATGTAGTACCTGTCAAGTTACGTTTAGTTTTTAACTGAAATCTGAGTGTCATTCATCATATTAAAAAAATGCAGGCTGAGAAGAGCAATGCAACAAATAGCAATTGCATTGTACCAATGCCAACTTAAGCAAAATAAAAAAATGAATACAGCAAATAGTATTGTACCAATGCCAACTTAGGCCTAATAAATTAAAATAAAAAGGAGGTAAAAGGCTAAAAGACAATAAAAGTTTCTTAATCTTCTTGGACATAAGAACTATTTTAGGTAAGATTAACTAACATAAATATGACCAAAAATGAAAAAAAAAAAGTTTAACGCAAGAAATGACCAGACAAGAAATATTCTACGGCCAAGCAAGGCGTCATCTGAATAGGACCAATGTTAATATCAAGCAACAATAAATGCCAACAGAAAAAAACATAAAACAGCACCAGGCACTTTCTTGGCCACATCCTTCAAAGTTTGTCAAATCTTAAGTAGTGAAACATATAAGTTACATATGTGCAGGGAATCAGAACTATATTTCTGTAGTCACTTTTCAAAATTTTCACATTTTTTGTCAGCAGAAAATTGATATCAAAATCACAACCTTCAAGTGAAAATCCTAATTCTTATGGATCATGTGATAAACCTGTTATCAGCAAACTTCCATGAAATCCTGGAAACTAAATCATCCACACACCTGCAATCTTTTCTGACATACTCTTGTTGGTACCTTAACGTGACAACCTTCCATTGACCGATTGTAATTGACTGCGGAGTTCCTGGTTTTCTTCCAGTAAGCGGCCATACTCAAGCAAGAAGCCCTCAGATTGTTTTCTTAAAGCAGATACATTGGCTTCTGCAACATCTACATCTTCAGTTTTTGACCGCAGTTCAGATTCAAGCTGGTGGACTTCTTTTCTCAATCTGGCTGCTTCTTCTTCTATGGCTTTGTTTTCTTCTGAATTCAAAACTTTTGCTTCTTCTGCACGTGCTTGTTTCTTGGCAGCTTCCATGCCCTTCCTTCGAAGACGGAGTTCTCTTATGTAATGGTGTAATCTGTCTACCATAAGTGCAAGAAAAAGTACAGCACCTGCACATAATTGACAAAAGATGATTGATTCTAAATACCCATAGTGTTCTACTAGTCTCAAATCTCAATATTTTCAGAATATTAAGGGAACAGAATGAGTGTCCTGAAACTCAAAACAGTGTCATTCAGGTAGGATTATAACTGTGATTCCATTCCAAAGTCCTTTTTCTTATGATGCGATTTAGGATATTGGAGGGCATCAACATTATTGGGAAGACAATAAGGAAGTTCATATGGAATATAATATATAGAGTAAACAATCAAATTGGTCCTTAACGAATTTTAGATCGAACACTTTGCTCCCAAGGAATTTCAGATCTGACAGAAGTAATTCTCAAAGACTTCTAGGGAATCAAAATTTGTTGGGGAGCAAAGTGTCTGATCTATAATTACTTGAAGACCAAATTGGTGTTTATTCTAATATATATTATGTATTTTACCTTAGGAAGGTGCTTTAGCAGGAATCCAAAAGTTTTTATTAGAACAGAACAATAATTTTAGATTGTTTGATTTTGCTTGAGTACTATTAATCAGTAAAAACCATATAATTTGATTATTATGGAATATTTAATCAACCCATTTTGATGGCTCATATTTAGAATCTGCTTAAGAAGTTCACACAACTCAAGTTGATTCAACATTCGACATTCATCTACTAAGGAAAGAAAAACCAGTACCAAACTGTAATATAGACATTTCTAGAATGACCCAAACCAAAAAACAGTGAAACAGTAACTCCAATGCAATCATGAAAAATGCTGAATAAATCTGAGACACAACCATGAATATACAAAGTCTCACATTGTATTATACATCCTCAATAGCTCAAAATAGCAATGTAACAAATCAGTTCACACCATAACAAAAACTACAACTCATTCAACTAATGAAAGGAAAGGAATTGTACATACCCATTAGTGTCGATTCAAGAAGGTGCTTGGCCATTAGAACCTGATCGGTTGGGTTGAGAGAACCACCAGCAGCATCCTCGATCCCACGCTTCTGAATCTGGAGCATGGTGTACACAGTGGAGAAGAGCACCACAAAGATGGTACCTGCAATACTCTTAACCATAAGTGGTCCTCTACCCCTCTTCAACCGATCCAATCCCATTATCACAAGCTTCCTCAATGGGGTCTTGAACAGCAACACCACTATCATCGCTGCCTCCATGAACACCACTAGAAACAGCAACTGAATCATCTTCCCACAGCAACAATGAGCAGCGCAACAATGTCAAGAGCTTAAATTTCGGATCTTTGATCGATGGGGTATGACCGTATGAGTGAGTGTGGCAATTTCACAAACAGTTGGATGACAGAGACACAATTCTTATGGGCCCACTGGGAGGTTGTGCATCACTGTCATCAATCTCAAATGGTCATTGATACCAGTCAGTCAGATTCAATTAAAATTTTAAAAATAATAAAAAAAAATTGGAGCTTTTGGTTGGAATGTGAAGAAAAAAAGGAAAAGGAAAAGGCAATGGAAGGCAAGAAGAATAGTTTGTGGTTACATTACCCCACTCTTGTTTTTATTAACGAGAAAATGTCGTTTGTGTAAATCAGATCTATGTGAGCACCGCCCTATTAGTGTTAATCATATTCTAATCCGCAATTAAATGAGTTCTGAACTTAATAAGATTATTCTCTCTTATTTTTGCTTCTTTTGTAGGTTTTGTTGACTAGAAATTGTAAGGTTATGTTTTTAACTAGACCAAAAGGCACTAGATGGAAGCAGAATAAACTAGTAATAATGGATAATGAAAGTCACATAATTAAAGTAATCCGTCTGCAAATTATGCTTTTGTTTAATGCAGCCTGCATTAGTCTATTATTACTTTTTACTACCAACCGTTTACGTTAGACAAGGACTGAGTAACTAGAAGTGTAAAATTTGAATACTTTTAATGTTTGGTTTTGCAATTTTCGGTAATTTCGTTGGGATGAATATCCCACCTAGAGGCTGAGCCACTCAGAATTTGACACGTGAAAGGGTCTCCTAACAACAGTAATGAAGTTGGGGGTTTACAAAAATCAGGTAAAGAGAAAGCTGCAGCATTGTTACATACTTATATCAATTTGTTTACCGATTGTTGCTAATCCACATAATTAGCTTCTTATGGATCATGGATATGGATGTCAAAACAAATAAAATTCCCATTTCATTTCAAGTCTCCAAACCTGTTCTCACTTGTTCTGTTCTGTTGTTCAATTGTAACTATTAGTGACCAAAATTAGTTAGCATCCTTTTTCCTGTTTGGCCTTTTGGCTTTTCTATTTGTTTTTGGTCTTCTTATAAGTTAATAACAAAATAATAAGGATAAAATTAATTAAGTCAAGCGCTTTACATATAAAAGAGTGAATGAATAGTACAACTTGACCCCTAAACTATGCAATGCATAAGGACAATGCAGATCAGAACCAGCTTGATGAATAATTTGAGCAGATAAGCTAAAGTCTCAAATTATCATTTACAAAGAATCTTAATAACATTTTTGGTATGCCTAGAAAAGCTTGCTAGCAAAATCGTTTTGAGTAGAAGATGAAAATTGCCTTAGTTCTTCAAGACTTTTACCAAGCTGTAGGGCAACTTTGATCTCAAACAATTCTCCATTTTCCCTTCTGTGAAGATCTTTTTCCCTTAAATTCTGCTGAATAGACTCCTCCATGAGCTTAAAGAACCCAATAAGAGACCTATATAACTCAAACACCATGCCAACTTGGCCACCATGCTCAACTGTGTTAACAACACAAGCCAAAGCCCCACCAACAACACCAAACATCACAGGCCATGAACCATTCACACATCCCAAACAAGCAGAACCAATTGCTGCAAGACCAGTGAGTAATGGCCCTGAAACTGCCAACACCTTGTTTAGATTCAAAGCCTTTCTACTTAGCCTCGTGTACTCAGCCATGTCCTTCTTCCTCACAGCTTTCACAATTGCTTTCATTTCCCCTTCCAACCTTGAATCCCATCCATTATTGCTGTTGTTTTTGTTGTCCCCTACTTCTTTCCAATGATGTTTCTTCTTCCTTTGAGGCCACCACACTGCTGGTTCAATTTTGTGAGGGAATTTGTCAAGCATGGTGCCTAAAAGAGGAAGAGGGTAAGCCTTGTCCAATGCCAAAACTCTTTCCATCGCTTCAGTTACCTCGAATTCATTGGCGTTACGGAGAGAAACCTTTGTTCTTAGCTCTCCATTAAGCTGCTTGAACAACCTAGCAGCATTTCTCTGTTCCTCAGCAAGCTGTGATGGCTGGAATTTGTTCATGACAGCAAGTATTCCAGTTGCAGCCATGAAAAGGATTGTTGATGAAACCTTAAGTGCCATAAGAGGTGCTCCACTTGAAGTAGTACTAGTAGCTGCAAGAGCAAGCATGGTTGAAGCAGAAAGAGTGATCATGTTAACTGATGTTAGAAGAAGGTGGTTCCAGTTGTCGCGTTGCGCTGCCACGTTCTTGTGCATCTCCAATCTATCTGATACAATCTCCATAATCAAATGAAGCTTAACCATCTCCATGGACTTTTGAGCAAGTGTTGTTGAATTGTTAGAATAATTATTATTGTTTGGTGTAGTGTTTTGTGGTGGTGGTGGTGGTAGATGAAGTGAAGTTATTTAGATAATCTAAATCTGCTGCCAAACTTGATGGGGTGGTGGTGATTTTGGTCACATGGATCTTAGGCACATTCATTGTAGCAGCAATCGATCTTGTACTCAAACACCAGAATGAAGAAACTCTGCTATGAATTACACAGGTTGCCATGTGCTATTACCCTCTCTTTGTTTATGAAGGCCTTTGATTTTATATGCTAATGCTTAAGCACATGCATATATTTATATACAAGAGGATCCAGCAATGAGATTTTATTGTTTTAGGTAATGCAAAATATGGTTGAGTTGTGTGAAATGTGAATTGATTTATGTCTTCTTGCTTTGGCTATATCTACATTGAGTATTCTTCCTCCTATGCTGACTTTCAACTTTCGACAGACATAACGAGTAAACTCTGCAGGCTAACTATAAACATGTTAATAAAATAAGACCTTAAGTCCATAACTTCAACAATTAAAATTAAAAAATTTAATTATTTACTCGTGTATGTTCTTATCAACTAATATATATTGTGTCAAATATTGTGTTGTAGCTCATATAATGCATGTCCCTGCCTTATTTTGCAAACATTTTGACATTATAATAACTCATAATACAAAGTTCTTTTTTTACGATTTATTGTGTTCATTTGCTTACTTACTGTTTAGTGTCTTCATATTCTTTTTAAATAATTGTTTTCAGATTTGTTGAAATAGTCGTGTAAAATTGATGGATAATCCTAAGTTCCCAAGTCCAATTTTCCATCCTCTAAAAGAAAGCAATGACCCTTATTTTGTGGGTGACATACACTTATTAATAATGGGAATGGATTTAACAATTGAGGGAATAAAATATGATTTTTTTATCATAAATTTTATAAATGAGATAAAAAAAACATAAAAAAAATTAAAAAATTAAAAATCATACTTTATTTTCTTAATTATTAAAAAAATTGAGAAGATTCACTTTCACTAGTAATAACAAGGAAAACCGATTCTGAAACTATAAACATGAATTGAGGAGCCATTTGGCGTAACCTTTAAATATAGCAAGTGCCTTCTCTTCTTCTCATTTCTCAAGTCTCTCAATAACATAAATTTTTGGCATTATTGGCACTTCAATTTACACTTCATGACCATGCATGTCTCACTTCTTCATATCATATTTTCTCAAGAGATGCTAAAAACTTCATTATTATAATTCACATGTGCTGTTCGCGTGTGAACCTCCGAAACTATATTTTATTATGTGAAAAAAACTATTGCTAGGATGTTTGTAAACAATATTATATGTCTAACAAATATTATTATTTTTTATCAGTATTTGATTAACAATAATTTATACACATATTTATAAAAATTTTATACATAAAAAATATATAATATATATATATACGTGAAGTTTCTCGGATGTTTGTTATAGACTATGAAGTACGGACACTTCGCTAAGTTGTCGTGTCCACGTGTCGGACACATTTCGGACACGAAAAATAAAAAATTCTTCTCCGGATACATTTGAACACACCTAAATATCATTACGTATCAACATGTCCAGTGTAAAATATCAAAATATCATTACAATTTATCTAAAAGATATTTTATATTTTATATGTATGTGTGTCCCGTGCCTTATAAGATTTTAAAATTTGTGTATCGACCTGTCTCTCGTTCTCGTGTCAGTATCTATGTATCATAGGTTATAGAACATCATCGTGACTGTCTTTTTTATTATTATCTAAATCTATTATTTGTCATTACGGTTTAAGCGTTTCAATATTTTTTCTTACTAAAACTAAAAGTGACTCGAAATTTTGGCAATTAAAATACGAGGATAAAATTAACAAGTTCTATGGATTCCACCACCAGCAATTAACAAACCAAACATACTCCCAAAATAGGCTTTACCCTTTAATTTTAATTCAGACATACTGATTTTTTTAGATATCAATTTGTCTCAAGCGAACACTTATATTCTGAGAGGGAAAGGGTATGCCTTATGAAATTCCAATAGTTCAAAATAAATCAGAAGCATACAGCAGCACTGGGAGCAGTTAGATAATAGATATAGACCCTCATAACACATTATATTATCTATTACTTGGAAGAGGTTTTACTATAATCACTTTAGGCTTTAATCAATACCATGGACCGTGCTCTTAGGTTCAAGAATATTCCCCTGAAATGAAAAATACACATAATTACCAAATGATGATGAAAGACAAGGAGAGTCAAAGAAAGAAAGAAAAAAAGAAACATGTACCAGCAAAATGCAACTAAGCTGTGGAAAACAACACGGAAATGAAGAGGCATGAATTTGTGATTTATGAACCCCACAGCAGGAAAGAACTGCACCCCAAATCCATTAGAGGCTCTCAAGTTGGTGATCAATGACAATAATAATAATAATAATCTTTTTTTGACAGAAATACTTGCATGCTCTTAGCTGTCACCATTTATTTTCATCTATAATGTTTTTGGAGTGATCTTAAATGTTATTTGAAGTTGTAATTGAAGATTACCGTCCATGATGTGTACTGCACTGATGGATAGTCCTTCTTAACCTTAGCTTTCACATGCACCCATGGTCGACCTGCGTTCAACGGCGTATGGCAGTTTAGACATCATTTTGTGGATTCACTTGGTATTGAGTCATTCTCTCATTATCTTTTAGGATAACTCCTATAAGTTTGTTGTTCTTCTTTATTTTTTTGGAGTAAATAGTTGACCAGGAATATAATTGCATTAGGTGGACTATTTAGTGTGTTGACATGAATGAGAATTGTCTTATTTGTTCACATTTTTTCCACTTGTATCTAACCAAGTGTAAATCCATGTTAACTTTGCTAAAAAGATGCAAGTTAATTAGGTATATAGAAAGGGCTAACCTTCAATAACTAATCCATAATAAATCAAGAAAAGCAAATTGTTCAGAGGAGAAGATGTCAACTGTTCAATCAAAACCTGAAATGCCAAAAATAATTGAAAAAGGATAAGCAACTTATTACCTTGTCTCTTTTATAGAAGTGGGTTTGGAATATCCAAGAATCAAACATTAAAACCAAATAGAAATAGATATAGAAATAAATCCTTGTGGAAATATATTAGGACAGATATGGTTAAAGAATTGAAATTCATTTATGTGGTAATCTTATTTTTCAATTTTCAGTTCTGCAGTTGGAATAATGTTTCTAACACAAGTTTTTGCAGCTTCACCTTCTTGGCTGCGGTTGTTGAGTCTCTCTTCCCTTTGAAAATTTTATCCAATATAATATGAAAGAAGTGTCCAAAGGGTCCAAGATAAGCAGCTCCAAAAAACTGCATGCAATAAACGATTTATGTTATTCCTAATGTAAACATGGAATGGCATTGAAAACAAATATTTTAGACATAACTTGTATCTAAATTTATTGGCCAAAATGATGTGACATTATGCATATAACAAGTTGACCCTGAATAATTAATAAGCGGTAAAAGATCAGCAGCTATTATTTTACTCCTTTTTTTATTCTTATTAGGTATTTCCAGCTCCCAAAGTGTGATCCTGATCATTGCACAGAGTAGTTTGAGCTCATTGGTATATTGCAGTTCATCAAAATAGTGATATTAAAGAGAAGCAAATGTTAATCTTTCTAATGAAATTTATGGAGATTTTAGAGAAAAAAAAGGGGGCCGTTTCAACATCTTAACAAGCTGCTTTTCAACATATAGGTTTAAATTTTCCTTCAATGTTTCCCTTCCACATCACTGCTAGTTATTTAAAACATTGCTGATTGAATAAACCTTCAGCTTATTCCTTGAAATTATAAATGCAGATCATTAGAATGGCTACTTGGAAAATATCTCGTTAAGATCCTAATATTTTACCCTTATTAGTCAATTAATCTTGACATCACAGTCTTATTGACCAAACTAAAACTAAATTATCTGGAATTAGAGGCAGTAGAAAAGTAAGAAGGAAAAGGAGCTGACCACTTTGAGAAGAATCCGTTTGAATTGAAGTTTTTGTATTCCAGTAAGTTTCTGAGACACTATGTCACTGATAGCTGACAACACCCCTGCTGTGATAACCTGAATTAGTCACAATCGAAGTTAATAAACCCATCAACACTCTCTTACCTGAATGGTTCAAAGTTTAAAACTTAAAAGGTAGCTCTTTTAGGACTACTGAAAACAGAGGGTCGACGAAAATGGATGCAAGAAGGAAAATTGCTGAAGTGAGAGGTAAGTTTATAAAAAAAAATGCAGAAAAGAAAAACAAAGTAAATGAAGAAGAAGAAGAAGACCTTGGTTCTCAAAGGGTGTTGCTGGAGCTGTTTCAAGTAATTGTTGAGTCCGTTCTTGGCTAAAGATCCCATCTTTGGCTTCAAACACAAGTGGGTTTTGTTTGACTTAGGAACAGAGTGTGTTCGTGCTCGTCTTAAATCTTAATAATGGAAGGTTTGTGACTTTGTGGTTTATGCAGCACATGCGTAATAAGAATGAGTGATCAAAATATCTCCCCCAAATGGGAGGAATTGAAACCAATTCCCTGTTAAAATTATATTCAAATTTTAATTTAATCTTTAAAATTTGAATTATCTTAATTTAGTCTTTAAATTTTTTAAATTTAATTACATTAATTTTTGTGATAGTTTTTGTACAGAATTAATTAAAAAATTTAAGAATTAAATTAAAATAATAAAATTTTAAAGATTAAATTAAAGTTTGAAGGTAACTTTGGAAATTAAATTTAATATTTATTCTAATTTTTCGAAAATACTACAAAAAAATGAGGAATAGAGTTAGGACACTAATCAATGTAGGTGTTAGGTCACATCAACCATTTTTATTTGAGAAGTGTTAGCGTCAGTAATTTTTGTGATTTGTAGTCATCAAATAATTATTAATGATAATTTTAATAGTATGAAATTTCATCCAATAATTTGCTTTTCTTCGTTAGTTACACGTGGGCCAAAATTTAATAAAATTGTTGGCCTAGACTTTTCTTTTTTTATTTTGTTGATATCAACGCCATTTTTTCCAATTTTTTTGGTGACTTGACAATTTTTCGTTTAACAATTAACAACTATGACGGATTCCTCAATCACATTATTTTGGATCTTATATGTATATCATGACTATTTCATTTCATTTTTGCTTTTATTTTGTTCAGCTTCTATTTTTCACTTGTTCATCCTGCTTCCTGAATTTAAACTTCTGAAATCTCAAGGTATTTTCACATAATTTGACTCAACTCAACTCTATATAGTTTAATTTTATATTTTTATAACTAGGAATGAAGAAATGTCTAGCAAGAACTTACAGACTAATTTGTATTTAACTTGACTTGACAGAAAATAAATTCAGGCCAAAATTATTTTAAAACTTAAAATTTTTTAATAAATTAGTCTCAAATTTATGAAATAGTCTATTTAATTTATGAGATCCGTCTAAATCTATTAAGATATATAAATATATAATTATATTAAAAAATATAATGATTAGAATTTAAATTTATATCATTTATTTTATTTAAAGATTT
>NC_029775.3:4750932-4759498 GCF_000817695.3 Arachis duranensis | reverse complement strand
ATATTTAAAAATATAAAATTATTTATTTTTATTTTGTTAATTAAGTGTGGACCTAATTTTAATAAAAAAAAATATTTTTTTCTTTTTTAAATTATCAAATCTCTTAAGTCTTCTTAAGTCTTAACAAGTTTTAAGGTAGCGTTTGTTTTGTAGTACTGGAACAGAGATTGAGAGACTGAGACACAGTATCATGTTTGTTGGCTCAGAGACTGGTACTAAAATTTCTGTCTCTGTCCCCAAAATTTCAGTATTTCAGTGCCTCTAAAATGTAGGGACACAGGGGACTGATATTTTTAAAAACAGAGACTGAAACTTTAATAATATTTTATACCTAAAATACTCTCATTTTAATTAATTAATTCTAATTTTATCCTTTGTGCAAATTAAATTAGAGTTTTATTCTTGTTTCAATTTTTGTCTCTCACTTGGCACCAAACAAAATACTAAAACTTATTTCAGTCTCTGTCTCTTAGTCTTTGTCTCTCGGTCTCAATCTTTTAATATCTATCTCTCCATACCCAAACGCTATCTAAGTGAGTTCAGACTTATCATCACGCAAGACCTAATACTTAATAAATAGCCTACAACAAATAAGTCCAAACTAATCTTATTACAGACATGGCTAACATAGCCTAACGTGAATACGTGATTTATTTCTACCCTTACTCGTGAGTCATCACAACTCTAAAATTGTCTAGTCTCAATATAAATTTTACTTTATTAAAATTTTAATTGGCTTTTTTTCTTTAGATGATAATATTTTGAGATTTTTATTTATTATATATTTTAAAAGTAAGGTATTTTTACAATTATTTTTAAATATTTAATTTTATTCTATTACTTAATAAATTTTTTTAGAAGGCATATATAGTCTCTTCTTTTTTTTTATTATTTTTTATTTTTTTATTTAAATTTATTTTTTCCTTATATTTTTCTCTTTTTTTGTTTTTTCTATCATTATCGTTATTTATCTATTTATGATATGGAAAAGCATGAAGAAAAATAGTGTTATATTAAGAAATTAACATTGTAAGTATTGTCACCTCATCTTATTATGGGGAAGTTGATATATTGTATTTTCTTGGTTCCTCTTTTTTTTTCATTTATCTTTAATCTACGTAATGATATACTAAGATTCTTTTTCTTTTATTTATCCTTCCATCAGATGATTAAATGATACTAGATTATAAGAGAAAAAATAACATTAATAATATTTTGAGAATTACTTGAAACGTTAATTTAGGTTTGAATGTAGAATTTAAATTTTTTATAGAGTAGTGTCTGAATTATTCTAATGTTAAAGAGCTGCTATTTGAATTTTTCATGAGAAAGTGGGGGGTGATACCTGTAAGAGATTTTAATGCTTAAATTAATAAAAATTTTAGACAAATTTTTAGTAGATTAGAAAGAATATATACATGAGAAGTCTCAGTATATTTATAGTAGTGTTAGTCGAAAAATAATTTCAAAAGGATAAGCTAATTCGAAATGCTGGAGAGATGTTAGGAAGGGAGTAGAAATCGAAAAGACACACGTGCAAGCGTTAAATGGAAGTTATCTGACGCGTACTCGATTTCGATACCTTAACAAATCGGGAAAGTAATTCGAATAGAGAATCGAATGGTATTTTCGAGTGGAGAATTGAGCGGTTACACAAAGAAGGAAGTAGAGGCCAAAAAGACGCATGTGCAGGCATTAATTGGAAGTTATTTGACATGGACTCGATTTAGATACCCTGTTAAATCGAACAAGCACTCGAATGAAGAATCGAACAATTGTTTGAATCGAGAATCGAGCGGTTATACAATTAGAGAAGTCGAAGGCTTTCTTTGAGTGGGAAATTTATGGGTAACGTCCATGGGTAAAAGAGCGGGAACAGTTACCTAAGAATTTTCATACAAGGCAGCATCGTGTATTAATGATCGGTTACAAATATGGGTTATAAATATTAGTAAGTTTTAGAAAATAGGGGTTGAAACTTTTCTTGAGAAATACACTCAAGCACACTCACATCCCCATCGAATTTCTGAGTCTGCATTCGAGTTCGATTTCTGTAGGGTTCCTTCCATTATCTTTAATTTTTCATTTACAATTTCTGTAAACTTTACTTTTTCTTGTCAGATTTACATTCGAAGTTTCCTTTACTTATTTGTCCAATTTATATTTCAGTATCTTTAAGTTTTTTGTCAAAAGCCATTTGATCAAATTGAAGGCAATTTAATCGCTTTCTTTATAATTCAGCACAAGTCATTATTTCGATTTCAGTCAGTTTAATTTTCAAATCTTTTCTTTTACATTTCTTTTATCTTTTTTGCACTTTACGAACTTATTTCCTATTTTAATACTCGTCAAATTCGAGAACTTTTGATGCACTTATAGAACTGGTACCTACAAAAGAGGAGTAAGTTTCGCTCCTAGACTATTAGAATCGAACCATTATCGATTTGCTAAAAATCGATAAAACAAGTAAAACTGTTAACTACTTTTGTTAGAGTAGTTTCATTTTTATTAGTGGATATTCGTTTTTTTTATCTTAAAAATTTGTTAGAATCTATCTTTTAAGAAGATAGAGATAGTAAAAGAGATTCGAAGGATAGTTATTTGTAAGCACTTATCCAATCTTTTTTACTGTATCTGACCTTTTAAAAGAGGTTAATGGTGAAACCTATTTTTTTAAGTGAGTCTTTCTTTTTTATTGAGTCTGATTTTATGTTTTATGTCAGGATATGAACAAATAATATTTATTAAAATTTAATATAAAAAATAATTATTTCCAACAAGTTTTAAAAAATCTCGTTGAGATTTTATGTATATTAATTTATTCCTTTAATAAAAATTATTTTTTTTTTGTTGAATTCCAAACTCAATTTTATAATAAAAATATGAAAAAATAAAAATATTATAAATTATTAAATTGACTCATACCTAATAATTTTAAATGACATTTAGGAAGCCTTAACTCATAATTATTATCCCCACATGTAACACCTCTTCACGGCACCAATTCCTAATTTGTTATAATTTTTCTTTATTGGTTTAGACGACGTAATAACTTTCGCTGATGTCTTCATAAATTGTCCAAATTATGATATTTTTGTGGTCCGTCGCAAGCTTGTAACTTGTTAAGTTTCCTTGTATTAGTTTTTTTTTTTTATAGAAAATAGGGTATTAACTATTAAGTCTAGAAAAAAAGAAAACTAAACAAAAATTATCTTAAACAATATAATTCTAATGAAATATGCATGAAAACTTAAAAAAATATATGAGAGAATAAAAAAAATCTCAGTTAAAGTTTATGACTTTGTTTTGTCAATCTATTTATATAAGTATTCGTTTGTCGAAATTTATGATGAATGTTTTAATTATTTAGCCTGCTACAATATTTTTTAATAGCAAAAACTAATATTCTTGTAAAATGTAATTTAATAATTTTTTAAATACAGAGATTATTTTAAAGTTCATTTTCATATAAATATTCATGTATCTAAGATTTAGAGTTAGATCCAAATTTAACAGAATATTCTAAAATTCTGCTAGAGTTACTGTAAAGCTACCTAGATTTGCATGGTAACAAGTTAAAAACTTGCTTTCATAATCTCTTAATATACCACTGTAAGTCGTTTAACCGTCCTTTGTAATAGAGTCATCGAAATTCAGTTTAATGAAAGGAGGGTTTGAAGGGATCCAAGAGACTTATTTTTTAGCAAAGCACCCAATTCTTTTCCTTATCCGAACTATCTCCTTATGCATTGAGTTATACTACTCTTTAACTAAGTGCATCGCCAAATCATGAATCTTACATTCATTTATTGCATTATCTCTCTCAAAAATATACTTGTTACGATGAGACTAAAGAGAACATAGAATGCAAGTAAACAACAAGGGCCAATGAATGCATTGAGAATGGGATTGAAATGACAATTTCTTTAACAACCAGAAAAAAAGAGTTGATTAAAGAATATACCAGAACTCAATGAAGCATCTATGTTCTTTCATGTATTATTTGTGACTCTAAAAAAGAACCACAAATCAGATACGTATCCTCTTCGATTATATGCCTACAAACTCCAACCTCATTATTTATTAAAAGGGCTTCATTAGCAATTAGTAAAAAAAGTGCTTAACTTTTGAAAAATTTCAACTTTTCAAATTCTCAAAATAAATCAACCTTAGGATTCTCAAGGACATTTAAGTGAAGAGAACACACTAATTTGATGCTAAAATTACCATTGAAGTTAAAAAATCATGCTACTTGATAATCCCTCAAATTTACTTCTGAAACCTTTAAGGATGAGAAAAGAGGTCGAGTCGTACATAATTCGGTGAATTTAAAAATCAAACCTAATTTTTTATTAACAAAAAATTTAATGCTGGTTAACTAATCAATTTAGTTTTAAAACCGATTTTTAATCGGATATAAAAATAAAAAATAAGTGGTTTTTGAAAAAATAAAACCAATTTAAAAAAAATGGTTTCTTTAAAGTTTTTTAAATTGAATTTATAATCTAAAAAATTGAAATTAATATTTTTTAAATTTGGTTTTGATTTTGATTAATTGGTTAAAAATTAGTTTTTTAAATTTGATTTTGGTTAACTAATTTTTAAAAATATGAATATAATTTTCAAAATTATTTTATTAAATTGGTTAACCAAAATGTAGTTATAGTTTTTTAACTGGTTAACCACATTTTGATTTTTTTAATGTATTCCTAAAAATTGGGACCCAATTCTCTCTTAAAACCTCTTTAATTTTGGTTAAATCTCAATTATTATTTACTACATATTTATTGACCATATTGTTTAGTATATCCTCTGATATATCTAATTGAGCAAAGTCTTTAAATTTATTCACGTCCAAGATCCAATGACCTTTCCAAAATCGAATGCTATCACCATCACCGGTCCGCCATACCAAATTCCTTTTCAATATGGATCATACTTAAACGATACCTTTCTAAACATTCGAACAAGATTAGAACTTCTTAGCTTGATGATGGGCATGGTATTCTTCTCACATTTATATTTCCTTCTAATTACCTTAACCCAAAGAGTATCTCTATTTTACACCAAATTTCATACTAATTTCATAAGATTAGCATTATTTACTACTCTGGCTGATCTAAAATTCAAGTCATCGAACTTTTTTGGCAAACATATTTTCTCCAAACTAACTAAATGGACCTTGTTATCCATTTTATTGTTGTTTCATACGAAATTCCTGCAAACTTCATCAATCTTATTATACACTCAGTGACAGTTTCATTATTTGTATGAGATAGAAAGAGATATTTGCTAAAATTGATTAGGCCAAAGTGACCATGTCCTCGAGAGAAAGGTTTTGCGTCTTCTAAGTGCTGAGTTGAGATGTCATTTTATCAAAGATAAATTAATAAGTTGAAATTTTATTTTATTTTGTGATATATATTTTGTTTTTAAAATTAATTTTTTTATGTTATCTCTTAATTTGACAAATCAATGATTAATCTATTACAAATTTAAACTCTATTTAAATGTTTACTGACAAATAAATTAATGTATATATAAAACGAATAAATTTATTACTCTCCTAATACAAGTTGGATAAATTAAAAAGACTGAAAACACACTTTTTTCGGACTGGCAGGATCGGATAAACTGACCCAAACTAAGACTCAAGCCCAGAGCTAAACAAAATAGATATTTCTAAGGTAAAATGATTTTCTCAAAGAAAGGTCGTGATCCAGTTACAACTGCTGGATCATCAAATAGTTGAAACTAAAAAGCCCAAGCAAGGAATCCCCTTCTCCAAACACGAAAAAAATAAGAAAATCCTAATCCTTGTATTTCATTTCGGTTGGCTAAGATTCTTGCATATATAGTCTTGTATTCAAGTTAAACCTCAAAATGGTCCTTGAAATTCACGATTTGCACCAATTTAATCCCTGACTTATCAATTGTACCGTTTTTGTCTCTGACTTTGTTAAAATTGCACCAGGGTCATCCCTCCCCACATCTCTGGGAAAATCAACTGTCGTCGGCAGTGACATGGCGCTGAGATGCCACGCTGGCGTAGATAACGGCTAGTTGAGGTGGCAATTGAAACTGTTTGACCTAATGTAGTCCATGTACCTGGTTTTAACCCTAATTTCTACCATGACATCGTTATCCCTCTTCATCTTCTTTTCTCTGCCCAGTGACGTTCTTCTCCTAGTTCGTTGTTGTTACTCGTGGAACTAAAACGAAAATCATGACTGGGTGTGCGAGCCAAGGTCAAGGAAGCTCTCCATCAAAGTCTCCATCTGCATTATGCAAAAAATCAAATTGAGGAATCAAACAACCAGATTCATACATGCAAAAATAAACATTGATATTCAACCACTTATAAAACACCAGAAACACCCATCAACCAACCCAACTAAGATTGCATTCAAAACAGAACATGAAAAAAAATTTTTTACTACCCACATAAACCCTAACATATAATGAAAAATTTTAAACTTTCATCAACCAAAATCAAATTCTCAATAAACACAGACATTGATGCATATTTTTTTGTTGAAAAGCATTTTTTTGTGAGTTCAGACGTACCTTAGTGTCCTCGCGATGAACTCCTTCTCCTTCCGTCAGCAACAACGATTGCACAACACTATCACAGTGGCAGTGAACTCCACGGAGCCAAACGTTTTCAACCTTCAAATCCTATACAATGACCAGAAGCCCAGAACTCAGGAATTCATGGTGCATTGTTTTGGTTTTCAGAAGACGAAGAGGAAGATGAAGTGATCACATACCCTAGGTTATTTGGGTTTTGTTTCTAAACATAAAAAACGACGCCGTTCCATCCATCTATATTTTTAGCGCGAAAATTGACACTCCAGCGTGGCACCCAGCATGGCATCTCAGTGCCATGTCACTGCCGGCGGCAGTTAATTTGCCCGAAATATGGGGAGGGACGACCCTAGTGCAATTTTAACAAAGTTGAGGACATAAACAGTGCAATTGGTAAGTTTGGAACTAAATTGGTGTAAATCATGAATCTCAGGGACCACTTTGGAGTTTAACTCCTTGTACTCTTGTTCTTGATAAAAAGTTGATCAAATTACATTGGAATTAACATACGAAGTGTAGTTGGGTAGAAAAAATTCATATAATTCTATCAAATAATACTAAGAAATTCATGTAGTTGGAGTCAATGAACTCTATATCAAATGACATAGTTCTCTCGTACTCATATAAAAATCACAAATTTAAATTTTACTCTTAATTTAAAAAAAAATAATGTAGTTGGAAAGTGCCTAAGAGTAAAACCTTTTTTATAATTCCTACTTATCAAGAGTAAGTTTTTTAATGAGAAGCGGTTTTTAGAGAGTTTAATGATAAAGAGCACAACAACAATTTAGAAGGGGGCAATAATACATTTGTATGTTTCATCCTTTAATTTTTATTTAATAAAATTCAATAATTTATAACAATGTCGCATCCAACAAAGTCAAAGGGATTGGAGCTCATTTTAGATAATTTTTTTTTTTAAATATCACCTCAATTTAAGAATAATTCGCGTAAATACAGTATTTAATAAGAATTTATTCTTTCTCATTAACCGACATCATCCCTACGTAGGAGGTCATTCGTTCTGATGTCATTGATCCAGTTGAATGCATATTAATGTGTTCTTTCTTAGTGCCACGAACAAAATAAAACCGAATATGCATCTCCTTAATTTTATGTATTATTTTTTATATAGTTTTTAATATTTTTATTTTAGTATTAAATATAATTAATAAAAAATAAAAAATATGAAATTTATTTTTTATATCATGAAATAAAATTTACAACAGAATATAAACAAATAATAATAATAAATAAAATATCGAATTCAACCTTATGCGTGACTGCTAATAATAATAATAAATTAATAAATGGGAGAGTCAAAGATGAACGAATCAACAGAAAGATTACACCAAGAGAAAAATTAATACAAAAACCTCGCAGATTAAAATTGGTGGCTAAAGAGTGAACACTTTAGGCACTTATTAGAGAAGTAGCGCAGCTATATAGGCCAATATATATTTTTATATTTTGACCCAATAAACAAGCCTAATAAATAAAAAATTCACCAAAAAAGATAATCTCTCCAAACGTATTCGAATTTTTTAAAGAGATTGGACATCGACAAAGAAATCCAATTCTATCTGTCCAAAATAAGTAATTATTTTCGCAAATTTCGTCCGTAATTTCTATCTTTACTAAAAAAATAGAGTTAAAAAAACTTTCAAGATAAAAAGACGGTTATTTATCACAAAATATAAAATTATTTTAATAAAGGTGATTATCGTTTCTGTTATAAAAACACCGACATTTTTTAGGTATACATAGTCACGTTCTAATTTACTAATTAAAAACCTACTTAAAATTCTTGTTAACTTAAACGTCGGAGTCTCTTGTAAGTACCACCTCCTCACGAGAAACTCAGATAGGCAGCACCTTGGCATCAATCAGTCGGACGCTGCCGTACAAAGGGACCTGGACCTCACACGTTTAAGCTCAAATCAACATTTCAGGTAACACTCGGAACAACATATATATA
>NC_029775.3:4733841-4750923 GCF_000817695.3 Arachis duranensis | reverse complement strand
TTTTTATTTGCATCAAATTTATCTATAACGACTAATTTTTCAAAAAAATTATTATCAATTTAAAAATATTTCACAAAAATAACATTTAATATAAGCAAATTAAACATATTTATCATGTATTATTATTGGATTAATCTTAAATATTTTTAAAATTTAGTTGTTAGTAATATATTTGATACAAATAAAAAATTTATGGAATACAATTAAAATAAAATAAAATTTATGAATATTTTTAAAATTTTTAGTAAATTCTAAAGACAAAAAAATATATTTTATTTTTCTTTACAATATTTCTCACTTTAATAAATTAAAAATTAATTTGTCATGGATTTAAATTGATAGAATTTATTATCGGTCAAATTTTAATTAATATTCACGTGTTATCTGAGGTTAAAATGTTAAAATTGACATGTTTATGTATTGGCCACAAATCTAGTAGTTAGATACGGTGTCTCGTGTGCGTATGCTATATACAGTAAACGCAAAATAAAATAGAAGTTAAAAAGTAAAAAGTAAAAACTATTGAAATGTATTTCATGTTAATTTATGCTAATTTAATTTAATTTAATATTAAATAAAATTAACATAAATATTTATTTAATATATGATCTATTATTTATGTGATTTTTCTCGGATACTCTCACTTTCTATTTTTTTGGTCCTGAAATTTGGATTAATTGTATTTTTTTACTGTTGGACTAAAATATTAAATACAACTAAATATTATATATTTTTAACAAATAGCATATTGATACACATTCAATTCAAAAGAAAAAATATAGATAGACAATAAAAATATTAAATAATATAAATAATAAATATATTGAATGTTCATTTTACTAAGTGGGCGAATAATTATTTTAATATTAAATTTTAAGTAGATAATTTAAAAGTGTGTATTTTAATT
Organism: Arachis duranensis; assembly: GCF_000817695.3. NCBI lineage: Eukaryota > Viridiplantae > Streptophyta > Magnoliopsida > Fabales > Fabaceae > Arachis > Arachis duranensis. The sequence continues at coordinate 4,750,016 of NC_029775.3, read as the reverse complement.
TAATTAATAATTATTTATATTATTTAAAAAATTATTTAACCTAACCCAATTCAAATATTTTTGAATAAATTTTATTAATTGGTATTATATATGCAAGGAGGCAGCAGCTGACAATGCAAGTTGGCAATTTGTGTTAATTGGGTATATATGATCCATATATCTAAGGACCGATAGATAGATGGATAAAAAATATTATTTACATATTAAAATTAGTTATTAATATTTTTATATATAAATATATATAATTTAATTTATTTTTAATTTATATTTATATTAATAATTAATTTTAATACCTAATTTTAGTATATACGTATTAGAATTGTAGATACATCAGTCTTATCCTGACTTGGTATATAGGTAGCGCAGAGTCCATAGATTGAATAGAAATAATCCAAGTAGGACGAAGCTTGGTGGCTTTACCATTTCACCGCTTGAATTCAATCAATATGCATAGAGAATTAGAGATAGTTATGTTATTAGACTAAGACCATGCCAATGAATATAGAAAGGGCAGGGTCAAAGAGAATGCCCAGTCTCCATTGACTTCTTCCCATCTTGTGTGCCATCATCTATATATATATCCACACATCTTCCCCCCTTCCCTCACCTAATTCACAATTCTTTCTCACATCTCATCTCATCTCATCACATCAATTCTCATTTCATCTACAAATTACTCAATAAATCATTAAATTGTAATTATTGTCTATCATGGCTTCCTTATTACAAAACTACTCATCATCATCATTAACCCTAATTTCTTCTTCTATAAAGAGGAGTAGGACTACCACTGTCAACGCCGCAATCCATGTCCCTAAGCTTCCAATCTTCCCTTCTTCCCTTCCAAAAACAAATCTGCTACATCACACACTTATAAAAGAATCCACAACTACTCAGTTTACGGAAAAGAAGAGAGTCCTCGACTGTAATGATAATAATAATAATAACAAGGTCGTTGTTCAACTCTATGCAATCTTGGAGGCTGTAGCTGACAGAATCGAAATGCATCAAAACATTGGGGATCAACGTGACAACTGGAACACTCTTCTCTTGAACTCAATTAACATGATCACTCTCACCGCCACAACCATGGCTGCAGTTGCTGCCACAACTGGTCCGCTTCTGGCTTTGAAACTATCTTCGGCCCTACTGTTTTCCGCCGCCACGGGGATGCTGCTCATCATGAACAAGATCCAGCCCTCTCAACTCACCGAGGAACAGCGTAATGCAACTCGATACTTCAAGCAGCTTCAGTCCGAAATTCAGACAACACTTGCTCTTGGAAATGCCACTGAGGAATACGTGAAGAGTGCAACGGAGAAGGTTTTGGCACTTGACAAAGCTTTCCCACTTCCATTGTTGGGAGCCATGCTTGAAAAATTCCCTTCTAAGTTTGAACCCGCAGTTTGGTGGCCTTCCACTCAGTTCCAAACGAAGAGTAGTAACAAAAAATCACAAAACAATAACAAGAAAATGAATGGATGGAGTGAAGAGCTAGAAGTGGAACTTAGAGAGATTGTTGAAGTTGTAAAGAGAAAAGACAGCGAGGACTATGAGAGGCTTGGGAACATTGCATTGAAGATGAATAAAGCTTTGGCCATTGCTGGTCCTTTGCTCACCGGCATTGCTGCAGCTGGATCTGCATTTCTTGGAAATGGAAATTCATGGGCTACAATGGTGCCTCTCGTGGCTGGTTCTTTGGCTGCCGCAATCAATACATTCGAGCATGGAGGCCAAGTTGGTATGGTGTTTGAAATGTACCGAAACTCTGCTGGCTTCTTCAAGCAGTTAGAAACCTCCATTGAATCAACTTTGGAAGAGAGTGATTTGGAAAGAAGAGAAAACGGGAATCTGTTTGAAATGAAGGTGGCAATGAAATTGGGAAGAAGCGTATCACAGTTGAGGGAACTTGCCTCAAAATCTGCTTCCTCTTGTGTTGATGAATTCGCCAGCAAGCTCTTTTAGGATCAACATACACATTATGACACATTCTTTTGTTCTTTCATTTATGTAATTAATTAGAGTACATACACTGACTTAGCTAAGAAAAATGTGTATATGAGTACATAGACAATTAAATCTTCTGCACATATATTTTGTAACTTCTTCTCATTCAATCAAAGAATGAGTTCCAAGATTCTTTTATTTAACAAATTGATATGTTTTCATCCGAATCTCTTGTTGCTACACAGTTATATATCTTCATTTTTTATCTCATATACGTGCAGTGCATCAAATTGAGTTAGTTAATTTCTGATTTTTCATAATTATTATTAACTAGTGCTATGTACAAAATCATATGCATCTAAATTGAAGTCTGTCTTTTCCTATGAAGAACCGAAGTGCTAATTAAACTTGAGAAATAATTAAGTTATTGATTTGTCTAAAAAGGCAAACTATATCTTATAAGGTTAACAAAAATGGTGTATGTTCGATCTTGAGGTATCTAATAATAAGATTGGTTTTAACTTTTAAGAGTATTAAGAGTAAAAGAAATAAATTGGAGCTAGTCGTCCTATATAGTATGTAGTTTAGGGGATCGAAGTAGTACACTTTTGCTTCTTTCTTTTCATTAGTGTGTTTTTGTTTCTTCCCTTAACAAAATTCAATTCTTATAAAAATTTTAGGTAACCAACGTTTTTTCCCCTTATTTTTATATTATATTTGAACCAACACTAATTTATATTCTGTCTTTTTTTACAGTAAAAATGTTGGCCTCTAACATTCTCCTAATTTTTATATTATTGTTTTTCAACTAATAAATACATCCCTTTGTAGCTAGCTAGCTATGAGTTTAGTGTTTCGTCGATCTTAAAAGTTAGAATCTTGCTAAGGAGTTAATGGAGTATTTGTACAATATATATAATGAGCTATTTATTTGACTAAATATGAGTTAAAAAATGAATATTTAAGATAAAATATTACTAATTAATTTATCAAACACAATACACCTATACTATCTAGAATAACTATTCGAATACTAAAAATAATAAACATCTGATATCCTACTAAATCAAACATTCCTAAATTTCTATTGTACACATTATACAAATACTCTATTAATTCTCCATATTTCCTCTAAAAGTTAAGGAGAGATGAAAGATAGAAAACATAAAAAAATCCCATAAATTATTAAAGAATGCTTAGCTTTTAATCAAATATTTGTTCTTTATGCAAGGTCCTAGATTTATGTTTCTCAAAATAGTAATTAATGAGTAGATAATGACAGGTGTGGCTGCAGTTCAACCAATCCGAAAGGTGGGCTCCTTTTTTATACTTATTTGACTTTTTGTTTGTCATACATCGAATTCTTTATGGAGATCATGTGACCCTAATAATTCATTCTTTTATGAGAGTTGTATATGGTTGATCACATCGCATCAAAGCCTTTCCGATATGATAAAGCATGATATAACAGTAATTTAAAATATTAAAGAACTTATATAATTATTTGGAAAATGATATACATATATATGGGTGATGTTAGTATGATCTATACTCTGATGATTATAGTAGCTATACATCATTATAGAATAAACATTAATTCAAAATAAAGACTCGTTTCAAACTCTCTTTAATTGAACTACTCATCCTAGACCTGTAAAAGTCAAATCATTTTTACAACAAATAGTTTAATATATGCGTTGTTAATTAATATTTATTATATTTATATCCATGATTTTATCTCAAATGGAAAATCATCAGTTTTATATCGTAACGATAGTAATTAAGTACTACATACATAACAAATGTTGTCATATACTCTGTTGAATATATATAGTGATACGAATCACTCACATAAAGATATTTAAAACATTTTTTTAAAAATATTTTTTTAATAATTAAAATTTAACTTATATAATCGATCATATTATATTATTTTTGTCAAAATTAAACGAAATATATTGGTTTGACCGAAAAATTGATAAACCAAATTTCGAATTAATTTAAATTAATATTTTTTATAAAAATGATTATAATATTCCTATTATAAAAAATGACTTAAAATATTTCAATTATATATTTTAAAAACTCTAAATCCTAATCTTTCTCTTTTCTCTATGTCATCATTAAAATAGAATTTAAAATTTTTAAAATTAATATATATAATAAAAATATTATAGTCATTTTTTTTATAATAAGAGTATTATAACCATTTATTATAAAAAAGAATATTAATTTAGATCGATTCAAGATTTGATTTATCGATTTTTCGATCAAATTAATTTGTTTGGTCTAATTTTGATAAAAATAATACAGTTTGACCGATTATATAAATTAAATTTTAATTATTAAAAAACATCTTAAAAAAAAGATATTTTAAACGTCTTTATGTAAGTGACTCCCATGATAATAAGTAGGGAGAAGTAAGATATTTCAATAAAATGAAAGAAATTTGTTTTTGTATATTAAATACATGTGGATTTTCTTATTTGACAAGATTTCACATATATAATTTTAATTTTAAAAGGGTAGTAGGTCAAAAACGATAACAAGCATATCGTTTTATATTGAAGAAGTAAGAGTTACGGAGGGATGAAGAAAATGAATAGCCTTTGTTATACGCTAAAAAGCAGTCATGATGCGCAGCTGAGCTCTTATTAGCTTTTTGGTTCTATGTCCTCTTAGGTGTAAGACCCCCAACCATGCCAATGTTGATTGTTGAACAGCGACCTTTTCAATTTCTGATTGTATACTAGTCAACACCATAATTTTCCATATTTTCATTTTGACCCCTTCCCCTCTCTTCACTAACATACATTATAAATACTCATCTCATCTTATAATTTCCCCTAACATACATTCATATTCATTCAAGCAATTAACACAAGCTAAGCTTCATTAAGTTACATACATATACATATACAATCATATTGTCTAGCTATCTCAATTCTCATGGCTTCTTGTGCTTATTATTCCGTACAAGTCTCGTCAGCTCTGCTCTCTTATCATTCATCAAAGAGATCTGTCAACGCTGCAATCAATGTCCCCAAGCTTCCTAGAATCGATTTCAAATCATCAGTGCCTAAGATACCCTCCAAACCTAAGCTTGAGGATTTCAGGTTCATAGACACTGCTACTCCTTTGTTAGACAAGAATCTGAACAATCAAGTGCAACATTCTAATAATAATAACAAGGTTCTTGTTGAACTCTATGCAATCTTGGAGGCTGTAGCTGACAGAATCGAAATGCATCAAAACATTGGGGACCAACGTGACAACTGGAACACTCTTCTCTTGAATTCAATCAACATGATCACTCTCGCCGCAACCACCATGGCTGCTGTTGCCGCCGCAACTGGGCCAACTCTGGCTTTGAAACTATCTTCTGCTCTACTGTTCTCCGCCGCCACGGGGATGCTGCTCATCATGAACAAGATCCAGCCCTCTCAACTCACCGAGGAACAGCGTAATGCAACTCGATACTTCAAGCAGCTTCAGTCCGAAATTCAGACAACACTTGCTCTTGGAAATGCCACTGAGGAAGACGTGAAGAATGCAACAGAGAAGGTTTTGGCACTTGATAAAGCTTTCCCACTTCCATTGTTGGGAGCCATGCTTGAAAAGTTCCCTTCTAAATTTGAACCTGCTGTTTGGTGGCCTTCCACTACTCAGTCCCAAAAGAAGGGGAAAATGAACAATGGATGGAGTGAAGAATTAGAAGTGGAACTTAGAGAGATCGTTGAAGTAGTGAAGAGAAAAGACAGCGAGGACTATGAGAGACTTGGGAACATAGCATTGAAGACGAATAAGGCTTTGGCCATTGCTGGCCCTTTGCTCACCGGCATTGCTGCAGCTGGATCTGCATTTCTTGGCAATGGTAATTCATGGGCTACACTGGTGCCTCTCATGGCTGGTTCTTTGGCTGCTGCAATCAACACCTTCGAGCATGGAGGCCAAGTTGGTATGGTCTTCGAAATGTATAGAAACTCTGCTGGCTTCTTCAAGCAGTTAGAAACCTCCATTGAATCAACTTTGGAAGAGAGTGATGTGGAGAAAAGAGAAAACGGAGAATTGTTTGAAATGAAGGTGGCAATGAAATTGGGAAGAAGCGTATCACAGCTGAGGCAACTTGCCTCAAAATCTGCTTCCTGTCGAATGGAGGGAATCACGGTTGATGAATTCGCCAGCAAGTTATTCTGAGAGAGGCTATTAACATCATTAATTCATTCATTCATAATTAGTTTAACTTTCTTAAAAGTGTATATGCGACTGTAGCATGTAATTAATCACATTCTTTCATTCATTGTATTGTGTAACAATTATACACATGGTATATATGCATATTTTGGATCAACTTATACATTCATTTCTCTTCAATCTTCATGCATGAAAAATAGGATTATAGAATTATACCGTGGTCTTCTCTTTTTAATTTATACAGATGTTATAAGATTCGTAGTTTTACTTTTTGTTACAAGTTGCAGTTTGTTTCTTAAATATATATTTCAACTTTTATATAAAACAAATGTAGTGCAAAATTTAACGATACATGTATATATTTTTTTTATCAATTGTTATATGTACATATTATGTAATATACATATATATTATATACGAAAAATGCTATGATGTAAACAAAATTTATTATTTTTAATTAATAATTGGTTAATATTTTAAATATTAAATACTAAATTTTAAATGTTAAATTTTAAATTCTAAATTCTAATAATATAAAAATAAAATATTAGTCCCTTAATATTTTGTCTCTCGTAGAAAAATGTTACATGACTAACAAATTTTATTATATGTTTAGCCAACATTTAACTGTAAGTTCTAGTTAAATTTTTACCTTAAATTATAAACTATAAATTCTAATAGTATAAAAATAAATGTTAGTACTCTAGAAAATTTATTTTTAGCGATCATTTATTTTATTTTTAGCAATAATAAAAATAATCACTAATAAATTTATCAACAATTATTATATATTAACCGTTTTATATTTTATTATTAAATAATTTTAGCTGCAATCATCCAATTGCTAGAAAATATTTTTTTAATAGTTGTAAAAAGTATATAATTATCACTATAAGATATAATAATAATAATGAAAAATATATACTTACCCCAAAAATATAAATTAAATAAGATATATAATGATTACTATGTTATTAACTTATTATTGTTACTAAAAATTCTGTCACTAAAAATAACTTTTATTATGTGTGACTAAATATTAACTAATATTAATAAAAAAATATTGGCATCTAATATTTTTGGTAAAAATAAAGTAAATGTTCTTCCTTACTTTTTTCCGAGAATCAACTACTACATGCATAACCATTTAAAAAAGAAAATTGCAATTAAGAATAAAAATTAAGAAAGTTTTGTGAGCTAACATATACAACGAATATTATATTTAATATAAAAAATTCAAAATTTTTAAAAACAAAAATATTTAAAATTTAAACTGAACAAATTCATTTTTAGTGAATTTTATATTCAACTTATTTGGTAGGATTGAAATTGGCTTAGTTCTCTAAAGTATAATATGTATTTTGTCAACCAATAATAAATATATGTTGATAGATAGAGTATATAATATACTAGTATCACAGAAGTTAAAACAGCCTTTGACTACAGTGGATGCACATTCTTGCTTCTTTAGCATATATATTTTGGGAAGATGAATTTTCTCTCTGAAAAAAAAAAGTCTTTTGCAATTTATAAAACTACAAATTCTCTAAATGCACACTATTTCAAATATTAATGTCAAATTATATTCTTATTTTTTGACTATATATAAACAACCTTAATTTCAAAGAATACATCTTTTAAATTAAAAGTCATCTTCAAACATGTTTACCAGAAGTTTTCTTTATCTTCGATAGAATTTTTATTATTATTTAATTAATTTTACTGACCAATAGAATTTATATTATTGACCAATTTGATTTAAATAAGTCAATAAGAAACAAAAGAAGTATACAACTGACATTGCCACATAAAAAGATATGAAAAAAGAAGTAAAACTATTTTTTAACACATTTTCAATTATATATATTAGTATTCATATCTGCTCAACATAACCATTATTATATAATCCAATATTATTAAATTTATGCCCTTGTATATGTCTCATATAAAGAGAAATGTACCCAAATAAATCTCATATCCTAAAAGATCGAGAAAATGTCCTTATTATAAAACGCGTACATTAATCCAATGGGTATGTAACGTATAATTTAGTCTCTAAATTTATGTAATTAAGTGAAGGAAGATAGATACTTTTATAAAGATGGTAAAAGTCTTTTGATAAAGACACTTATGTATCGTATTATTATTAAACATATTAATGAATTAATTATTTTTAAATTTTTTAATAAACTAGAATAAAATCAATTTTGTTATAACAATAACAATAAATCCAATTGTTATCAGGTTTGGTCGAACCAACCAATTTATATAATTCACTGGATTATGGTTTTTTTTTAAAACAAAAATTAAGAATATATTTATCTTTTTATCAAAATAAAAATTTACATATGATTCGATTTAAATTATATAAATTAATCGAATCAAATCGAATCTAATAATTATAATGCGGACAATTGAGTTTATTATTGTTACTATAATAAACCGATTTTATTCTAATTTATTAAAAAAATAAATTATTAATTAATTTAATAAAAATATCTAATAATATCATGATATATATAAGCATCTCAAAAAAATATTTTTAGTATTTTTATTGAAGTGGTGTCCTTAGCCTAAAAGTGCATGCTGAATGCATTTCAGTGCTAAGTTTCTCACAATTACGTCAGCATGCAAGCATGGCGACTAAGCTTCATACTATGGTCACAATATTTTAATTTGAACAATGAACAGGACCGACTTGGTCATCAAGAATAATAATTCAATAAGATGACATAATTGTATATGTTATATGGTATAAAATGGACCCAATCCAATGGTCAATTTTTTCTGTATCTATCTAGCACTTTCTCTTATCTTGTACTTTATTTCGTTATATATTATTATAAATACACATACGATATGAACCAACCTTGTTCTCAATATCTGCATTCAAATCAATACTACTTTTCCTCCTTAAAGAAAACAAACACTTGCAATTACAATAATGTCTTCCTTACAATTAGCTTCATCGTGTTATTGCTCTAATATTAAATCTAAACATTCATCAACACTGTCTTTGAAGAGAGTCAACTGCGCTATCAATGTTCCAAAAGCATCAACGAGAAAGCTTATTGTTGATCAAGGATTGCACAAATTCAAAGAAACAACAGCACCATTATTTGAGAAGAAGAATAATGACAACATCATCAAAATACTACATGATAATGAAGATGATGATGATGCATATCATCGTAAATCTACTACTACTACTACAGATTCTTCTGAGGCCACAAACACCACAATAAGAATTCATGAACTCTATGCAGTGTTAGAGGCAGTATCGGACAGAATTGAAATGCACAACAACATGAAAGAGCAACGTGACAATTGGAACACTCTCCTCTTAAACTCCATCAACATGATAACACTCACTGCCTCAACCATGGCTGGTGTTGCTGCCACCACTCACGATGGTTCTTCTGTTGCCCTCAAGCTATCTTCTGCTCTCTTGTTCACCGCCGCCACGGGGATGTTGCTTGTCATGAACAAGATCCAACCCTCACAACTCGCCGAGGAACAAAGGAACGCCACCAGACTGTTCAAACAACTCCATAGCCAAATCCAAGCCACAATAATAGCCCTAGTTAACAACAACAATAATAATATTTCCATTGAAGAAGCAGTGAAGGGTGCAATTGAGAAGGTTTTGGCACTTGACAAAGCTTACCCTCTTCCATTGTTAGGTGCAATGCTTGAAAAGTTCCCATCAAAGTTTGAACCAGCTAGGTGGTGGCCTAACCCTAACAACAACAATAATAATAATTCTCAAGACAAGAATAATAATGGTTGGAACATAGAACTGGAAAGGGAAATGAGGGAGGTGATGGAAGTGGTAAAGAGAAACGACAAAGAGGAGTATGAGAGGCTAGGGAACTTGGCTTTGAAGATGAACAAGGGATTAGCTATTTCAGGACCTTTGTTAACTGGAATTGCAGCACTTGGATGTGTTGCTTTTCTTGGAGGAGATAACAATGGTGGTATGGTTGGTGTTGTTGCTGGGGCTATGGCTGCTGTGGTGAATGCAATTGAGCATGGAGGACAAGTAGGGATGGTGTTTGAGATGTACAGAAACTGTGGAGGGTTTTTCCAGCAATTGGAAGAGAGAGTTGAAGCCACACTTGAAGAGAATGATTTGAATAAAAGAGAGAATGGTGAGTTGTTTGAGATGAATATGGCTTTGCAATTGGGAAGAAGTGTGTCACAGCTGAGACAACTTGCATCAAAATCTTATTCCTCTCGTCTACACGCAACTCAGATTGATGAATTCGCCAGCAAACTCTTCTAATTAATTACTTCATTTGCATATATTTAATTTGTTATTTTTTTACTAATTCTTTTGTTGGTGTATTTAATAAAGGAGATGTACATACATATATATACATTAGATGCAGTATGTAAAAATCCAAGCAAACAAAAAACAAGTTCAACTTATAGGAAAGTGTTGTACAATCCTTGCCATATACCTGTTTCAAGCCAGCATTCTCGTCTTCATTATTTATTTGACAAACTAGTCCGTTATATATATCTTCGATTTTATAGTTTGTTGTACTTACATATATAAGATAATATATTTTATTTTATTTTATCAATTGATGATTGTTACGATGGATGGGCTGGATTCGTTGGGTTGGCCCAATCGTTGGAGAAGAGAGCCTTTGCCTAAGTTCGTGCCAAGGAGTGTCCGTCTGACTTGTGTGTATGAAGGGATGGGAGTGGTACCTGCAAAAACACTCTGATGCCTAAGTCAGCAAAGGGATTAAGCAAGTTTTGAGAGTATTGGAATTTAGAAATACTTGAGGGGTGTTAGTGTATTTATAGTGGTGAACCAATAATCACCGTTGAAATAGTACCACTTTTTAAACAGGATAACCGTCCTTTATTTTATGGAAGTTGAGATATGACTCTTGAAAGTGAGTTTAGAGATTTTAGAAACAGTTATTTATTTGAATAAGTATTAACTACCAGTTAACTTTCGATCCCGACTTTCTTAAGATGAGGTCTGTGTTGAATCCGACCTCTTATGAGGAGGTCGGTTATATGGAGAGACCAATCTATGGATTTGACCTTTTTTATCTTATTTGGACTTGGATGGTAGCATTGAGTCCGGATATAAACAATGATAATAACCAATATTTCTGTGTGAGGATACATTTCATAGTTATTTTATATGTCAAATGAAGCAATTGACAATAATACAATGATATATTACTAAAAATTATTTCAAATATACATCTAAATTTTCCCTTAATTATTGAGTTTAAAAAATAAACTTATAAACACTTATTTATTACTGTACCCAATGTTAATCATGCAATGATATTTTAATAAAAATTATTTCAATGTTTATTAGTGAATATTGAAAGTGCTCTCTCTATAATAGATTAGTAGTGTAACAGAATTGTATGCATATAACCACTTAAAAATTTTAACTTATGTATATATCAAAACATTTAAGTAAATATAAAAAATTTAAAAAATTTAATTTTGTATACAATAATAGACTATGCTATGTATATTAAAAATAGTCATCAAAATCAACTATAAGTATAAAAATAAATAAATAAAAAAATAAATAATTAGATTAAACATTAGACACTATTTAATTTTTTTTTACTAAAAAGCCAACGCAGATTAATCCTAGCCTAGAAAACATTGAGAAAAAAAATGGTAACTGTTTCAGGATGAGTTGATATTATATTTGACTTTTCTATGGTTTGAGGGTGTCATTAACCTTGGAAAACAAGCAAATACTTGAATAATACAAATTCAAAGGGACCAAAATTAAAGTCAACAGTCACCAGCCGAGTCAACAGTATCCTTACCTCTGACCCATTCTAATCTTCGCTCACACATTACGCACTATATATTATTACAAATTTTCTACAGCAAGACCACCAATATTCAAACACAACAATAACTAACAACAAACAATGGCTTCTTTACAGATCATCGCATCATCATCATCATCAGTGTTTTGTTCTTCTTCACAGAGAATCAAATCCTCCATCCAATTCCCAAAGCTCCCTAATAGAGTTCCTTCTTCTTATAATTATGTACCAAGCAGAAAGCTATTTGAGGAGCTCAACGGTTTCCGTTTCACAACCCCACCAACCTTTCAACAAGATTCTTCTTCTTCTTCTTCTTCTTCTTCTTCTTCGTCATCGTCATCATCCAACACAACTCAACAACTCTATGCAATTCTAGAGGCTGTAGCTGACAGGGTTGAACTGCACCACAACGTCGCCGACCAGCGTAACAACTGGAACACCCTCCTCTTGAACAACATCAACATGCTCACCCTCACTGCCACCGCCATGGCCGCCATGGCTGCCGCCACACCACTCTTGGAACTCAAGATATCCTCCACGCTCTTGTTCTCCGCCGCCACGGGAGTGATGCTGGTGGTAAACAAGATCCAACCCTCCCAGCTGGCGGAGGAACAAAGAAACGCCACGAGGCTCTTCAAGCAGCTCCAGTCTCAAATCGAAACCACAATAGCACTTGGAAACGCTAACCAGGAAGATGTGAAGAAGGCAATGGAGAAGGTTCTGGCACTTGACAAAGCCTACCCTCTTCCATTATTGGGTGTTATGATCGAAAAATTCCCTTCCAAATTTGAACCTGCAGTTTGGTGGCCGCAACAACAACCATTATCACCATCTTCAAAGCGAAGAAGTGGACGAAGAAATGGGTGGAACGAAGGGCTAGAAAGGGAACTGAAGGACGTGTTGGAAGTGGTGAAGAGAAAAGACATGGAAGACTATGAGAGGCTTGGGAACATGGTTTTGAAGATCCACAAGAGCCTTGCAATTGCAGGGCCATTACTGAGTGGAATTGCGGCGGTTGGTTCTATGTTTGTCAGTGAAGGGTCGTCGTGGGCTGCCATGGTTACGGTTATGGCTGGTGCTTTGGCAACTGCGGTGAATGCGTTGGAGCATGGTGGACAAGTGGGGATGGTGTCTGAGATGTACAGAAACACTGGTGGATTCTTCAGGCTTCTAGAAGATTCGATTGAAGAGGAGGTTGAGGAAGAAAGAGAGAATGGGGAGTTGTTTGAGATGAAAGTGGCTTTGAAGCTTGGAAGAAGCGTTTCACAGTTAAGACAACTTGCAAAAAAATCAGCTTATTCTCGTGTTGAGGGGACTCCCACTAATAATGATGAATTCGCTAGCAAGATCTTCTAATAATAAAATTAATTCATCTAACAATTCTTTAAGTTCATTCATTCTTCATCACTAATTAGATTACTACTAATCACCCTCATCACTTCCAACTCAGTATGATGTTATTAAGCGTAAGTGTGCCTAGATTAGAGCTCGTCTACTCGATCGGTTCGATCCAAAGCAATTTTCACCAAGTTTGATAGAATCAAACCCAATTTCATCGATTTAATTACATAAAAAAAATTATTCACTTTTCTTTTGTTGGTTATATACTTTCTTTAGTTGGTTATATTAAATTTAATAAAATTGCGACTTTTTCCTTTGTATATGTAACAGACAGGTTAATAATATGTTTATCGATACAAACCGATCCGGTGAGAGGGTTTCGTGTTTGGAAAACTTGTCCTGTTCGAGATTTAGACTGAAATTTATTATCATATTAAGTGTACAGTAAAATTAATTATTAATATAAATATATATTAAAAATAAATTAATTAATATATTTATATATATAAATATAATAATTGATTTTAAAGTTTTTTAAATNTTTAATTTCAAATGCATTCAATAATTTATTTTTTGCTTATTCAACTTTTCTGGCATAAATGGTAAAATTGAGTGTCTGTAAAATGAAAAAAATTTATATTTTAGTGTAAAATAATAAATATAATTTTTTTATTTATTGAAAAATATTTTTTAACTTTTAATAATATAATTAATATTTTTTAAATTCATTTATATGTTTTGACTTTAGAAAAATAAAAAGACTTTGACCGTTTATGATTGTAGTTTCGTTGTCATTGTCTTTGTATTATCCAAGTCCAGCCGCGTGTAGACTTCTCAAATTGCAAATTTGTTTATATGCTTTACAAAGAATAATATACTAAAAAATATTCTAAAGTAAAGAGGTTAATAAAATATTATTTTAGCTATTTTCGAATTTATAATTTTTATTATTTATGAATTTTATTATTTTTATTATAAAAAATATTAAAATATTATTTTATTAATTTTTTCAGTTTAAAAGAATATATTACTATGTAAATAATGAAGATAACTATTCAAATGAAAATCAAAATCAAAATCGAAAACTTTTTTTGTTATTAAAATCATCCTTTACATTACAAAATGTTATAAAATTATCTATTTGTTCATAAATAATTTTACCTTTAAACAAAAATGAAAAAACTATCCCTATCCTCACCACTATCTCCATCATCATTTCCATTTCTACACATCTTTAATCTTCCTCTCTTTCTTTATTGTCATCACCACTTTCATCGTAACCAGCACATCTTCTTTCTCTCTATTTCTAATTCATCATTCGAAATCACTACCATCCACCCACTATCCTCAATCTTTTTTTTTTCACCTGAACTGTTTTTTTGTATGCAACAATTCAACAACAACAATCACAATAAATCCACAAAAATTTTAAATTAAGGTGATTTTTCAACAACCACCTACAAGTTCTACACATCACATAAAACTTCACTTCAACATTCTAAAATAATCAAATTTTAATAGAGTAAATTAAAAAAATCCAAATTTAGAAACAAAAAACATCACACCTCAATTGATGTGGAGGACAAAATTGAAAGGCATCAATTGGAGAGAAAATTGATTATCAAGAACATAGATTTAGTGTATGTCTTGTATCAAGAGAACTCAATTCTAGCCTTCACCAAATGATTGAAATTCAAATCGAACTTCCCTATGGACACAAAAACAGATCCTCCACACATGCATCGTTGTAGGTTGATTCCAACACCAATTTCTCAAGAATAGGGAACCAACAAAAAACATCACTATATACTCATAGCACCCAAACAAAATCCTATTCCCAATGTGCAACACCTTCAGCAAAGGGAGGGACACAGCAAAGGGAGTTCCGAGCTCCGTCGACTAAGTGTCGCACGTTCTCTGGACCTCTACGCTGGCGACGACGACAACGACCCCAACGAACGAAATTTCGAACACCTCGTTATTCTGTGCAACCCAAGCACCCGACTTTGACCTGTTGCCATCCCCCTGACGAAGCAACTGTTGACGTCTATCTCTTCGCCATAGAAGGCCGCCCTCTTCTCCGTCGTCGCCTCCCTCTTCTTCTTTTCCTTTTCTTTTTTCTCCTTTTTTTTGTTTCTTTTTTCGTTTTAGTTTGTCTGTTTTAGGGGCAGTGGGAAGGGGTGGGGGTAATGGGTGAGTAGGACTGGGATAATTAGTAATAATAGAAAAAGGGTATTTGTGTCATTTAAAAAATTATTATATTCAAAAGGACGATTTTATAACGTTTTGTAACGTTGAGAATGATTTTAATAACAAAAAAAGGTCGGAAATGATTTTGATTTTGGTCTCAGACCTTAGGGACGAAAAAAATACTTAACCATAAAATTATCTTTTTATGAAGATGTTTTATCTAAAAGTATGATTTATTTATTTAGTCATAATTTAAATAAAAATAATATTTTTATAACATATTAAAATTTAACTATACAATTTATTATTTAAGAGTTAAAAAAATCTTTTTATATAAAAATAATTATAAAATCTTTATTATGATATTTACCAATCATAAAATTCTGTAGTCTTGCTAATAAAACAAGAAATAATAAAAATATTCAACTATATTACATATTCGAATAAATTTTTAAAATGGTTTTCGAAATTTGTATTGTATATTAATTTGATCTTTAAAATTTTAATTGTATTAATTTAGGCTCCTAAATTAAATTTTAAACTACATACATGTTTTTGGCCCAATTTCAGACGTGAATCAATAATTGAAAAGCTGAAGTGGTATAATTAGTGCCACGTAGCACCTGTAACACCTCTAATTATCCTAAGTCTTACCTCTAACCGTAAAACAAAGGT
>NC_029775.3:4694081-4733800 GCF_000817695.3 Arachis duranensis | reverse complement strand
TCAAAGACAAGATTACAAAAGCGCGAAACATTCACACGAAGCTAAAGTGCAAGACACAAGATATAGATGCAAGAGAGTAAAACATATATAGATATAATATTATAATAGATCATAGGAAACTAGCCGCAGCTTGCGGAGTTTAAGCCGACTAGTTACAAATAGTTAAATACAGAGTTTCTGAATTAAAACAGCTTATACAACCTATCTCTCAAGTAAGTCTCTAAGGCCATAAAAATAAAATACAAAGAGATATGAGAGTAACTATAATAAGGTAAATTAGAAATAAATCAAGGAGGAACCATACTCCGCTCTGTCACCATATCCGCAATCTCACCGAAGTAGATTATGACCTGCATCTGAAAAACAACAACAAAGTATGGAATGAGAACCGGAGGTTCTCATTATGATAACAGTGCCCACTGATGTAAGATGTAAGGCTTCGGGACGCCGAAGGCAATCCTAGAAATTCACATCACATACTGATATTCAAGTTTAAAACAAAATAAATAAATATATAAAGAACTTAAACCATAAAGCAGGGTTGTCTAAACCTAGGGGAATTCTAACTAATACTGTTCACACTGCTGTATCCCATAGCCGTCGCCAACCTAACCTCCATGCGATCCTATCGCCACCGCCTACCTAACCTCCTCAGCACCAGACAATCACAATATAAAGGCAAGCAAGTAAAACATAAGTAGAAGCATATAGAGCAAGTAGTTCTAGTAAGCAAATAGGCATGTTATTCATTTAGGCATACAATTACAAGTCGGCAAAGCATACAAACAGATAGAAAATGCACATGATGAATGTCTATCCTATTTGCTCGTGATATCACTTGTCGGTCCATAAATGCCAACCCGACACATCTTTTCGGATGTCGCTTTTCTGCTGCACCCACGAATATAGTGTCGGACACACTCTATTGACCCACGGATATAGTGCCGGGCACACGCTATTCACCCACAGATATAGTGTCTGGCACACTCTTGCAGCAGAAAAGATTATCAATCATAATTCAATCCGAGGGACATAATACCCTACACACTATCATACTTAACCCAAGGATATAGTGCTTGGCACACTCTCATTATTCAACAAGATCATCATTCCTCTTTGAGTCTTCAACTCATCATAACCATCATCAATTCATCACTTCCATTCCGAGCTCATTAGTTCATAAATTTTCCAATTTATTATCAACAATCACCATATGCACCACTCTTCCTTCCCTCTCAACTAACTCATCCACAATACACCAGAAACCTAAACCTTCGTTTGCTAACTTTTCAAAGGAAAACCCAACTTAAACCCCCTAGGACATTTTCCATATTTCAATGCTCTAAAATAAGTCCAAGAGTCCTAAAATGGTGTTATAGAAGTTTACAACCTTGTTGGGAAGGTGAAATAGTTGAAAACAAAATTTAAATTTATGAAACAGGGCGTGTGCGTCCGCACAGGAGTGTGCGTGCACACGCCCAGGAAGATTTTGAAAGTGTGCGTACGCATAGGTACTAAAATTTATAAAGTCTGTTCACTCGCACAAGCTGTGCGAGCGCCCCTAACAGACGTCCCTTCCCGACTTGTGCATGCGCACAGGGCTGTGCATCCGCATAGGTCGTAATTCTTCATTGATGTGCGCGTGCACAACCTATGCTAGCGCTGCTACCAGAGCCATTTTCTCTGCCTGTGCGTACGCACAGGTCTGTGCATCCACACAGAATAACATTTTCGCAGGGTTGTGCTTGCGCACAAGGCTGTACGTGCGCACATATCAGAAATCTTGAAATTCTGCAACTTTGCAGAATTTCAGATTTTCAACACCAACTTTGAATGATGATAACTTCCTCTACAAAATTTCAGATTTTGCAAACTTTATATCAAATTGAAGGGTTTTCAATAATCTTCAAATATAAACCAAATTCAACAAATTTTAAAAACCAAGGCAAAAGTTATAATCAGACAAAATTCACCAAAAATCCGTTTTTACCCAAAAACCACATAACCTCAATTTTAACCAAATCTCAATCCAATACCAATCAATCACATTTCAACCATACCAAAAATAACCCAAAATTCATACTAACACTTCTTCAACCCTTTTCTCAATCTCACAAACCTCTATATCATTCAAAAACTCTAAATTCAACCTAATTCACATTTTCCAAATTTCCATTAACCTTATTAACGTCAGCATGACTTCTCACCATTTCCATCATTATTCAATTATACCACACCCAACATTTAATATCTCAAATTATCAACCACTTCAACACTCATCAATCCAAACATCAAATATAAAATACTATAATCAATCTTCCACCAACACCTTCATCAATCATCATTCTTTCACTATCAATCTTCATCAACAACCTCATTCATGCTTTATACCAATAATCAACAATATACATTCATTCAAATTTCAATATACCTCGTACCTCAATATCATTATTTAACAACATTTACCAAATCAATTCATCAAGCATCATCAACCAACCAACATCAACAACCACTATAACTCCTCATCAATTCCAACAATTTATCACCAAACAATAAGTCAATAACTAACATTAACCAACATCTTAATACATCATTAGTACCAATAATCCTCAACAATCACCATCATCATACATATACCACAACAACCACATATCCAATTCAATCCTATCCTATGGGCCACTAGCCTAAGTGTCCAGAAACATTACATAATACATAAAGGAAACCAAAATCATACCTTGGCCGATTTCCAATATGCTCCAACACCAAACTTGATTCCAATCAAGCTTCCATCAAGTTCCAAACCATCAAAGCCATACCAAAAGCCACCACCAACTCCAAAAATAAGCTTCATACATACAACATAACCATACATCAACAACTAAAGCTCATACTATACCAAACTACAAGGATAAAGAGGTTCCTTACCTTATCCAACGAGATTAGGGGTAAACTCCATCAATTACTCACTACTAGAGATCACCTAAACAACCAAAACCACAAGATCTACTCAAAATCATAACCTCAAAAACGCATAAATCTAGGGCACAAAACTGGGAAGTGAGACACGATTTCTTACCAAGTTTGCTTAGATAAAAACGTAGAGCTCGACAAGAGTTTTGCGTGGCCGCAAACGGCTCGTCAATCGTAGCTCCGGATCAAAAGTTATGGCTTCCGGAAGTAGATGATGAATAGTGTCATCCCTCTTCTCCTCTCCTCTCTAAAAAACCGCGACCCTCTCTCTCTTAGGGCTGAAAAATGAGCTCAAAGCTCATTAAATGAGTTTATATAGGTTGGGTCTTGGGCCCGATTTGGGCCCGGTCCAACCCGTTAGTGTTTTTGGTCCATTTGGCCCACTTTGGGTCAAAGCCTTTAAGATCAGTGTCCGATTTTAAATTCTATTTTTGTCCTTTCAAAACAATAAATCATTTTTCAAAATATTATTTTCTAAAATACGCAGTACTGGACAGACTAGAACCGGTACTGCCAACTTAGGTGCCAGTACGCATTTTTACAAAAATTTTTCGAAAGAAATATATTTTCCAACTCAGAAAAATTCACCGAAATCAAATTTCACATTTATATTTTCAAATTAAAACTTCTAAATTTTGAATATATTCCGAGCACTAAAATTATTTTATTAAAATGATTTTACGTAAAAACGCAGGTTCTTACACAATCTCTGGTCTCTAATTATAAATTCTAAATCTTCTTCTTCAAGTATTTCTGATCCACTCTTTCATCCTCTTTTTCTGATAATCTAATTTCCCATTCTTGTTTTTTTTTTAATTTTTAGTATGATAAAACATTATATTCAATAATGGTTCCATTCACAACATAAAAAAACACTTACCCCACATAAAATTAAAAGATAAACAAAATACAAATGTAACCATAAAGCAACATCTCGGTTCTATTCAACAAAACAGAGCATCAACCTTTATTCTAACAAACGAACAACATAAATTCTAACAAGATAACGTTTCCACATAAATTCGAACGAATACAAATTAAAAGATCTACAGAAGTAACATATCAAACAAAAAATGAACAAAGAAGCCAAAAAAATAGTGAAGGTGCTTCTCACTCTTTACTTTAGTAGCTCTCGATGGTCACTGTCTTCAAGAATCATAGGAAGAAACGGAAGAAATTAGACGACATTAAATAACCCTAAACTACCGTCATTATATGTTCTAATGGAGGAGACGAAACATTGATGTTAGTGAGAAAAAAGGAAGAAGAAGACGTTGTAAGTGATCACCCTTCTTATCAAGCAATCTTTTCATTCCTTTGTATAGTAAAACGGTGACGTTTTACTTTCAAAACGTGCCAAGGATCAAAATGGCATCGTTCCATTCATCTCATGTGGTATTGGTTGTGCCATGTCAATTTTTCAGCTGCTAACTCACGCCTAAAATTGGGTCAGAAACCTATATGTAGTCTAGAATTCAATTTGAAAATTCAAATTAGGGTAATTAAAATTTTAAAAATTAAATTAGTGTACGATGCAAATTTCAGGGACTATTTTAGAAATTTAGTCCTATATGTAGACTAAAATCAGTTACTAGTATAAAATACATGTTTGAATATAAATACACATTCAAAATCTTATGGTGTAGGTTGTTCAACGGTATCAGGAATTGGGTTTGGCCCATCATCTACAACATCTACCACTTCAACTTCTTCAGGTAAATCAACAGTATGATCCCAATAAACATGTTATATTTTTCCATTTTCAATAGCAAATTCATATATTCGAACTACATCACTATCAAGACTAATTAAATGTAAACCTTTGCATATTTCATTCTCTACCCAGTAAAAATCCTTAAAACATACCCCAAATCCTTAAATAACCCCACCATGAAAAATGTATTCAGAATTTTGACATCCATCACCATAGGAATCACAGCAACCACCCCTCCAACATATTTCGGAATTCCATTCATGTTTCTCTCAAATCGTAATGATACACAAAAATTATATGATTTGTCATCTGTTTATCAAAAAATCCTCAATCAAACTATAGAACAACCAAATTGATGCATTTTCATATCATAACACAAGTACATATGAACACTACTTAGATTAGACAATAAAGAATTATTTGGCGACCTATTTTGTACATTTGATTCAATGTAACAACAAACACATATTCAAGGGATGGAAGCATTACCTTTGATCGCGTCTAATGCTAAACTCTCCTCCTTCGCCTACGCCTGCGTGTGGACTTCGACGCTTCTCGCCCTATCACGTTTGCATTCAGGATATGATGAAAGCAACAAACTGCAACAAACTTAATTGCGAAGTGTTCAAAAATTTACTCTCATTCTTTACTCTCTGCTACGTCATATTTTCATTCAACACTGACTTATGAAAACGAAGAGAATGAAGAGACATAGTTTATAAAACTTTCTTTTTTTCCTAATTTAACAAATTTAATAATGTAATAATTTTATTTTTTATTATGTCATCCAAAACGGTCACCACACAGTAACATGCCATCTGGTCTTTATTATTGTCGAAAAAATTATTCAGACGACAAAAGATTAAAAATGACAATAAAATTTTATATTAGTTATACAAATGATCCATTGAAAAAATTAGAATGTACATTTATTCACTATATAAAAATTCATATGTATTTTTGTCGATTTTTTCTTATAAGTACTAATAGAAAAAAAAATATTCGTCGCATCAATTCGATTTTTATGTACACCGTACCTATACTGATAATGTCAACCAATGAAAGTGCGTGCCCATGCTGCTCTCACTCAAGGAAGAATGGCAGAAATAATGAAAGTAAAAGCATAAAGTAAAATTACTGGTAAGAACTAAGAACCCTATTCTCATTCATGTTGCTTTTACCATATTTGAACTAAAGAAATCTCGTCACAGGCATTCTCCAATCTTGCACAAACTGTAAAAGTTTCAATCACAAGTGATGGGCAGAACAAGTGACACAAAAACAACTTGCATCTTTTCTTGTTTAAAACTAAATTTAAAATGAATTATATTGAATAAAATCCTAACACTCAAGTTTTTTATTTTATTTTTAGGTACTAATGTAATTTATCAAATTAAAATATCAGAGAGTATGTCTGTTTTATCTTAAGTTTATTACCATCTTTGTTATCATTATTTTCCTACTTTAGAAATAAAAGACTTTTTTGATGATACAAACTAAAAAGAAAATTAAAAAAAAATGTGGGGACATTCCAGACGCTTCCCATTCCGCACACACAGACAATTTCCAGACACGTAAATTGATAGTTTATTGAATGAATGAAGCCCCATTCATATTCAAAAGGTGTCGTTCATTCTCTCTCTTCTCTGTTCTGTTCTGTTCTGTTCTTCACCATTCAAAAAAAACATTGTGATCATGTGGCCAACCATCATCAGGCGCAAACTTGCTACTAATGCTTCCTCCACACCCTCGGTAAGCATTTCATTCATTCTCAAATTTCAGCTTCCATGCCTTCATCCTTTTATTTGCTTCCTTCTAATTTGGGAGAGTTCAGGTTTTGAAGCAGGCACTGCAGGGGACTCCTCCTGCTAACTCGCCACGTTATGCCACCATATCAAAAAGGGTACCTACTCTTCGCATTCATTCACATATATAGCTCTAGCTCTAGTTGAATGCATCAACAGTAACTAACCAATCTATGTTTTTATTCTCTAATTAAGTCACAAATCTTATACTAGCTTGGACTAACTTTCCTAAGAGCTTAACTTGTTTAATCTTCATGATGGCATTATATCTGTTACAATGTAGGTTTAATTATGTGAGATGCTGTATTGCTTCTGTTAGTTCTGTATTTGGCTGTATCTCCCGGTTTAAGGCTTGGAGTTTGTTCGTCTTTGTAACTGAGTTTCAAGGATTTCGTGATTTAACTTGAGTTCTGCTTGTTTAAAACTGGATAACTTATTGGTTGCTTGAATTACATGTTTCGATTATTGATCGCAGTTGGTGCTTCTTGGAGGAGGATCAAACATTGTTAACATTGCTGGTCGCCAAGGTTGCCCTGGTAATTACTTAAGTTTCTATTTGCCATTGTATGCCTAGTTAGGTTTTAATTCTCATGTTAAACAAGTAGTCATTAATACTGCTACTTCATCTGAATTATATTAGCTTACACTTGATGGCAGGTTATCCAGCTCATGTCAAACATATCAGGTCAGTGACATTTTCCTTTCCTCTGGAATATGATTTACTAGCAGTATACATTTTTTTTCTTTCAGTTTTTATGATGCTAAGGCATAAAATGAGTTAATATAAATTAAGATCATGAATACAATTTGTTGTTGCAGGGATGTTCAAGTATCTTTTCCTCTGTCCATGTGGACTAGGCTTTACTCTTCAGAAAATGGTATGGTATCATGCTTTTAAAACTATTGAAGGTGTTCTATTACTTGAAGTTCAATATATTGAGAAATTTTTTTTTTTTTTATTTTATTGTTCCCCTGAAGGAGATTTAGCTGATGCTGTTGTGCCCTTTATGGGTGAATCCATTAGTGATGGCACTCTTGCAAAATTCTTGAAGAGTAAGCTATCTACTACCAAGTGATCTGGATTGGCAGATTTTGTTCTTATACATGAAATTTCTTATGTTGCTTGTGTTAATGATTTTACAAAATGGGAGCAGAGCCTGGTGATCGCGTCGAAGTTGATGAGCCAATTGCACAAATAGAAACAGATAAGGTACTTAGGAAAATGACTTTGCATTCAGAGGACTATGTTTTAACCAAATTCGGGTATGAAATTCTTATTTCTTTGTGTGACACATGTAGGTGACCATTGATGTGAATAGTCCTGAGGCTGGCATAATACAGAAGGTATTAAATCTGATTAATTAAAGTACTATACCTTTAGAAGTTATGGTTATGTCTTTGACTTTGTTTGTTGACTTGTCCCTAGCTTGTTGCCAAAGAAGGCGATGTTGTTCAACCCGGTATCAAGATAGCTGTAATTTCAAAATCTGGTGAAGGTGTTGCTCATGTAGCCTCATCTGAAAAAGTAACTAGCAAGCCACCTCCTGAGTCATCTCCGGCAGAAAAGAAAACTGTTACTGAGGAACTTCCCAAGGCTAAGCCCTCTTCTCCCAAAGCCTCATCTCGTCCATCATCCGCGACAGATGCACAGGCAGCACAGCCTTCTAAATCCTCAGTGAAGGAACCTCAACTTCCCCCCAAGGAAAGGGAAAGAAGAGTAAGTGTTACTGTCATCTAACTGTTGCTTATTTACCTGTTGAAAGATCTATTTAAGATGACTTATTTGTAATTTGTCACATGTTGCTTGTGTTTTCAAACTGTAAAATCTCAGGTTCCTATGACAAGACTCAGGAAACGTGTGGCGACGCGTTTGAAGGACGCACAGAACACCTTTGCCATGCTGACAACGTTTAATGAAGTTGATATGTAAGTTGTTTGTTATTAAGTTACTAAATCTATGCTTTGGTTTTGTCCATGGTGCCCTCTGGTTTTGAATTGTATCTTTAACTTCTGCTGCTTCGAATATTCACTGATTCAGGACTAATTTGATGAAGCTTCGTGCTGACTACAAGGATGCCTTTTTCGAGAGACATGGTGTGAAGTTAGGACTTATGTCTGGATTTGTTAAGGTACCTTAGATATGCCAATATTGCAATGTGTTTCCAGCACCTTGATGGTGTTTATTTAGTGACTCTTCTCATGTCAGGCTGCTGTTAGTGCACTCCAGCACCAACCAGTTATCAACGGTGTAATTGATGGAGATGACATCATCTATAGAGATTATATTGACATTAGTATTGCAGTTGGTACATCAAAGGTGTGTATCTTATCTCTATAATCTATATATAACTATTTCAGATCATATTTATTCTTGAAAATATTTTGATCTTTTTCTTTGCTGATGCCTGTGATATCTGATTCACTCTTATGGGGTTTTGTTTCAGGGTCTTGTTGTTCCGGTATTACGCGATGCTGATAAATTGAATTTTGCTGACATTGAGAAGCAAATCAACATGCTTGCAAAGAAGGCAAACGATGGTACCATATCAATTGATGAAATGGCTGGAGGTACATTCACCATATCAAATGGTGGCGTTTATGGAAGCCTTCTAAGTACCCCAATCATTAACCCCCCTCAGGTGAGTTCCATAGATCCGTTATAATTATATCACCAAAAGGACTGGAAGAATTTTAACTAATGGTTATTCAAATATTCATACTATGCCAGCCACATGATTGCTCAACTCACCTATCATTTTTCATGCTTCATTTGACTCTATGGATCTATTGTATCAGTAAACATACTAATTCTTTTTCTAATATCTTAATGGTGGCAGTCAGCAATCCTTGGTATGCACTCTATAGTGAACCGCCCAATGGTTGTTGGGGGTGAAGTAGTTCCAAGACCAATGATGTACATTGCACTTACATATGATCATCGACTGATCGATGGAAGAGAGGCCGTCTTTTTCTTGCGCCGCATCAAAGATGTTGTGGAGGATCCTCGAAGATTGTTGATTGATGTATGAAAAGCCCCTAGAAGAAACATTTTCTGTGATAATGATCTCTATTGTTAATTTGCATAAAGTGTATCAGGGGCAATGTGCCATCCTGGATTTGCATATAAGTTTAAAGTTGGTGTGGCCTCACAAAAGTAGAATTATTTTATATGAACAATGTGTGCAACTGCAAGATAACAGGTTGAATTCAACTATCATACATGTTTTAAATGAAAGAGTCATCAAAGCAATCAATCATTCTCCTTGTACTTGATATGAGTAGGGATAGTGTCATAAAAGTTGAACATTCAGATTAAGGAAAAACTGGTCAAGAGGGTATGTGGAATGAAATGTTCAAAGTGATCCAAGGTTAATTAGGAGGGCTTGTAGTATTTGGTTGGTACAAAAGGCATTTTTGTAACAACCCCTTCATTGGCTTTCCCTCGGATAATGATCTTTACTTTGGTTCCTGCCTTGTGCAATCCTGATTTCACATATCCCATCGCTATGTTCTTCTTAAGGCAAGGGCTGAATCCACCACTGGTGATTTCTCCGATGTTGTTGCCACCTTCATCTTGAATCTCGCTGTGGCTTCTAGGAGGTGGTCCAGTAGAAAAGAAACCAACACGTCTGATCTTAGGACCTTCCTCAAGCTGTTTCAGTATAAACTGAGCTCCAAGAAAACCACCCTCAGCTCTTCTTCTCTTACCAATGGCCCATGTGAGTCCTGCCTCAACAGGTGTAATGTGTTGCTCCATGTCATTACCATACAGACATAATCCGGCTTCAAGTCGCAGACTGTCTCGAGCACCCAATCCGGTCAGTCTTATTTTCCCTTCGGATTTTTCCAGGATTGCCTTGGCAAGATCGACTGCGTTCTCAGAAGGAACTGAGATCTCAAAACCATCTTCCCCAGTATACCTGAAAGTCTCAGTGATATTATGCAGAGTACGCCAATGGCTAACAAGAAAAACTGAATTATGAGACAGAATTTGACATTGATGTAGCAGAAGTGAAATGAGAGAGAATTTCAAAGAGCATTACTATGGTAAATTCCAAATTTTAGAGAGAAATCACAAGAAAGCATACCCTGTGCGGGTGAGAAAACACTGTGAACCATTGATGTCTATCACAGTGAACATCCCAAAGTATAACTTGCTCAAATCCTCTTTTGTCAGATGTTGAAGAACAGGAGCAGCAAGAGGACCCTGTTGCAGGAAAATTAGGATACTTAGTTTTTCTCTGGGAATAGAGGTTCATAAGTCCAATTTAGCAGTCAACTTCAAACTTCAAAAATCACCTAAACAATTTAGTAGTCCAATTCCACTATATACATAACATATGAGTTACTCTACCAAATATCCAGAGTGCAGGTGATATTTACTGCCATCCCAAAGGTTGCCATTAAGTTCTAGATCTTATCAAACAAAATACAGAAACTGCTAAAAAAGGAAATTCAAAACAAGAAAATAAACCTAAAACACAGCAAGTTCAAAGTGTGTTAAGACACATGAAGCAAATGTACAAGAGTGTGACAAATGACCTGCAGAGCAAGAAGGGATCTCTCATCATGGATGTGCCACGACACATCACCACCTTTGGCCTTGAATGCCTTCATATGCTCCTCAATATGAGCCAGATCCTTATCTCTACAGCCAGCATTCACAACCAAGTATATGTGATCATCCTTCACCTTGGTAATCACCGAGTCGTCGATCGCCCCTCCTTTCTCATTTGTAAAAACAGTCAAAGATCCAGTTCCCGGGGCAAGCCCAGCAACATCAGCAATGACAAGCTTTTCAAGGAATGGAACACAGTCCTTTCCCTTCAGGCTTAGCCCACACATATGGGAAACATCGAAAAGGCTGCCATTCTCTCTACAGTTTATTGTTGAGTCCATGATTGAATCCTTGTATTGGATTGGCATGCTCCATCCAGCAAATGGCACCATCTTCCCACTATTAGCGATATGGAAATCATACAGAACTGTCTTTTTCAGCTCAGCTTCAGAGGCGAAAAATCGACGAGCAACAGCCTTCTTATCACCATGGCCAAGTCGGCGGGTGATTGATTGCCCAAGCTGCCACAATCCCCCCCTCATTTTCTGTTATCTGAGACATAAAAGAATTTCATGTCATTGATAAGGAATCGTGTGAATTCAAGTATAGTACATTGCTCATTAATTTACTCTCCCAGCTCATAAACAAACAACTAGATGCTAATTCATTGAGATATGAGACAGTTCAAGAACTGATCAAAACGCTGCAGGCAGAAACAAATATGATGCTAAATAGCCACTGCCCAGTTGCCAGATTCCTAAAAAGGTGAAACCTTTGAGAACAATTCGAGTTCTTATCCTCAAACCAGAAGTGATACGGAGAACTCAGAAATGGAATCAACATCAATGCAAGGCGGCAAGTGACGCATCACACATGCCAAGGGGAATCATGAGATTAAAAGAAACAAATCCATAACCGGGAAAAATTGAATCTTATCAAATGTATAGATCTAAGCTTCAAATCATAGATTGAGAATCAGCAGAATAATCGATGACAAAAATGTAACATTGAGAAAGTAACAGAAAACGTTGAAAGAACTTACAGAGTTGGTTATGTTGGGTGTCCGGAACAAAGTTATAGGAGCAGTGGCAATGGCACAAGATAGAAGGGTGTCATGAGAATGAAATAGATAACCTTTTTCTCTATATATATGTTATATGTGTATGAAATTAAAAACTTTGCTTATCCTGGTGGACCTGTATATATCATTTTGAATAAAATACTAAAAATATTGTGTTGGGGGGTGTGGGGGTTGGTGGCTGAGACTGAGAGTGTTCAGATTGGGATACCCCATCGTTAGTGAGTGGTAGGAACACTACCGAAAGGGGTAACCTTGTCTTCTCCTATCCTATCTATTTTGCACTTCATGCTTTCTCTCTATCCTACGCTGCTGCATCCCAACCCCATCTTCAACTAATCTTAGCCGTTCATTTTGCCCCACCTACTTTAGGAGATCATCCTTAGCTTAGATCTACTATTTCAGATAGAAAAATGTCAGGTATAAAAATTTATTATTTTTTATTATTATTTAATTATAGAAAAGTCTAGGGGCTAACAATTTTATTGAATTTTGGCCAGTATATAATCAACAAAGAAATGTGAGTCATTGAATGAAATCTTACAACAATCTTACATCATCAAATCATCATTGATGACTAGTTGATAGCTAACAATCACAAAAATTATTGACCCCTAACATTGCTCTTTAATTATTAATTTTAATAATATATTTTATCTTATATTTTTAAATATTAATAACTAATTAATAGTTAAAATAATAAAATTTAATAGCCATTTAGCATTTTGTTTCGTAATTTCTACAAAGACAAATTATTATTAGTTATATAATATATTCTTCATCCTTCCTCTTTTTATTTTTAATATGGGCGAGCAACGTGTATTTTACGTTGTTATGACTTATGAGTGAGGATGTATTGCGAAATTGTAAAAAATAAAAAAGAAGAAATCAAAAGTTTAGATTTGGGTATTAAAATTTGTGGGTTAAATTTTAGAGTTAGATTTGTTTTATAAATTTTTTATTTTTTTAAATAAAATATTTTATTCTCAAAATTGTGATTATGTATTTTTTATTTTTAAAATAAGAAATTTAACTCTCTGAATTATGAACTTGAATTTTTTAAAATTTTAAAATACACAAATTTGACACATTGACTTTATTCTCTTCTCTCCTTAATAAATCTCACCGTTTGATTTGTTTAATAATAATTTAAAAAAATCATATTAAAAAGAAACCGGAACCTTTTTTATAAAAAAGTACATCACACACCAATTTTTTACATAGAAATTATTTAAATATCAATAATTTTCTTTTTTATTTTTTGCTAAAGTCATAAATAGTGAATCAGTTTAAAATTTCGAAGAAACATTTTATTTTTATTGTTATTATTTTACAATATTCCCACTATCATATATATATTTTTTTTGTATTATTTAATGCCATAATAACATAATTTACAACCACATTGATATCCTGCCCGATGTGTAGTTCACGTACTAATTTTATTTATGAGCGGAGAATCCTTTACAAGCTACTAGTAGGAAAGAAGGAAATTCTCAGCATCCAAGCTAATAGTAGTCGATTTAACCTGTCATTTTTTTCGGATTAATCGGGCTCAGACTGTTTAACCCAAAATTTAAATAAACTTAATTTTAGAGACAAAATTCACCCATTTAAATAAATAAACAAATTGACCCGATAGATTTAGTCCATTTTAAATCGCTAATTCTTTCTATCTATAATTTCATTAATTTGTGACTTTAGGCTGATTATATTTTGTAGAAAGCTAAGCTTAACAAGAGATGATGACAACTGTTTTCTTTATAAGTTTTTTGGGGGTCTGGATCAGCAGTTGAGCACACAAGTTTTCTGTTTTTGGACGGAGATCAGAGGATTAGTTCAGAAAGCAAATGGGGCTTCTATTTGTTAAAATTTGGGCTTCAGCATGCAGCATATTCCCACCAAAATTATAAGGAACTCATCATGGATACCACCACAATAAGAGTGGGTCAAACTTAACACCAATGGCGCCGCACAGGAATGGACAAGCAAAGCAGGCTGCGGCGGACTATTGAGATCGAGTAAGGGAGAATGGATTGGAGGCTTTCGTGCGAATTTGGGAATGTGCAATGCGGATGCGGTCCAAACGGAGCTGCAAGGGATTCTACATGGTCTGAGAATGGCTACTAACTTGAAAATGCGAAGAGTGGTTGTTGAAGTTGATGCAATGAAGGTTTATGAGATGTTGAAAGATCACACTAAAATAACCACTTGTCATAATCAAGTTTTAAGAGAAATCCTGACTTTGATTAGGAGGCCATAGGAGATCTCCTTCAATCACGTGGGAAGAGAAACAAATAAATGCGTCCATTGGTTAGCTCAAACCAGCATTAAGTATAAGAAAGTTTTTTTTTTTTGGTATAAAATAGGGGCCAAGCCCAAGGAACAAAAAACACTAACTATAACATAACTCTATAGAACGGGTTACAAAATTTCCATTCAAATCTTCCGTTAGAAGTGGAATAAGCTCTTCAGGAGGAAGATCCATGAAGCAAAACTCTTCATTATCCACATTAAACCTTGCTAACCGATCAGCACAGCGATTAGCCTCGCGATAGATAAGTTTGAATTCCAATTTCCATGGCCTTTTCTTCATCTCTCTTATCTCTCTAATCACGATAGTCCTATTGCAAGTTTGAACTTCTTCTATACACTGGAATGCTATCTTTTAAGTATAAGAAAGTTTTTTGCTTCTTAGATTCTTCCCCCTTTAAACTTCTTCCGTTATTGAGTGATGATGCTAATGGGGTCACCTTGCCCCCAAAATCATTAAGTAATATTTTGTTTTTGTTCTCTTGGGCTTAGGCCCCATTATCATACCAAAAAAAAAAAAAGAAATCACGAGGCAGCAAATCAGACTACTTTGGTTCTACAAATCTGCATGCATGATGAAGGTTAATGCATATATAAGATGAGCAATGCTAGGGGCCAGCAGTTTTATTGAATTTTGGCCAGCATGTAACCAGCAGAGGAAAGTGAGTCATTGGATGAAATCTCACACGAATCTCACACCATCAAATCATTATTGATGGCTAACAATCACAAAAATTGCTGGCCCATAAACTTTTCCATATAAGATTACGTTTAGTAGGAGCATGTACCTCATTGCAATTAGATAAAGCAAAAGAAGCAGCAGAGTCTTAAGAGTAGGAATTTTGGAATAACCGAATAACAAATAGTAATTTATTACAATATGTGATGTGTGAAGAGATAAATGACAATTAAGGGCCATGATTGGTAACACGTACTTGATTGCTTCCAATGCCAAAACCAAAACCCATCCCCATCCCCATTCCAATACGCATTCCCATCCCATTACCGTTATTATGACCATTTCCCCCGCCAAGTCCATAACCGCCACCTTCACCATCACCATTTCCTCCTCCCATCACACCCATGCCTGCCCCTGCACCATAACCGCTACCATGACCTTGCCCTCCATTGTCACTTCCTTCACCACCACCACCACCACCGCCACCTCCTCCTCCTCCTACTCCTCCCATGCTGGTTACTCCTGCACCTGCGCCCGCGCCATAACCACTACCGTGACCTTGTCCTCCATTGCCACCACCTTCACCACCACCACCTCCTCCTCCTGCACCTCCTCCCATGCCGCCTATCCCTCCGCCTGCACCTGCACCAAAACCACTTCCTTGACCTTGGCCTCCATTGCTGCCACCTCCTCCACCCTCACCTCCACCTCCACCACCACCTCCACCTCCTCCAATGCCGCCCATTCCTCCACCAGCACCATAGCCACTGCCGTGACCTTGTCCACCGTTAGCACCACTCCCACTCCCACCACCTTCTCCACCTCCTCCTCCTCCTCCCCCACCACTGCTTCCTCCATTTCCCCCACCTACTCCAAAACCACTACCTTCACCTCTCCCTCTCCCTCCACCTCCACCTCCTCCACTGCCACCACCACCTCCTCCTCCTCCACCAATATCATCATCACCATACCTCCACCGACTAGGATCAGCAAAACCGCCACCATCCACATAACTCCCATGACCAATGCCACTCAAAGCACAAAGCGTGCTCAAAAGAACCAAACCCAAGTACAAACACTTATCATTTACACCCATCTTCGATTCTCTCAAATCTTAATTTGCATTCACAATTCACAAGCAGAGAATATAATTCAAGTGCTTTTCGTTTTGTTGCTTGCATTGCATTCTGCTTCTCTTTATATAGCATGTGACATCCGCTAAAACAACTCCCAAACCTCATAATTGAGCCTGAAAAGTGAAGTGGATCACTGTCTCACTCACTAGACAGAATTCAACTACCAAGCCTACTAGAAAAGGTTCAGCAAGTTTCTAAATTGGTCAACCATGGCCGACACCAAATATTACAATAATTTACCTGAATTATATCACACCTATGTATATTATCATTAATTTCTCGCTACTCTAATACAAATCCAACAATATAGCTTCATATCTTGCATTTTAATACTAATTATCTCGAGCTTGCTGGGCAAACAGCGCGCTATAATATTACATATTATGTGTAGTGGAGTAGGTATAATACCCTTATTTTGAGAGATATTAAATCAGATTTAATTAGTACTTTAATGATACATACATACATAATTGGCACTACATAAGTACATATGCATGTGTCAATCACTAATTAGCTTATTCCTTTGATTCTAGAATGTAATTAACTGCTTCTAATCTAATCTTCCCTCTTATCTTTAATTATTGCAAAATAATGAATATAATTATCATAATACTATTTTTTTAATTATATCTCTAATAGCAATAATCATCGATTAGTTGGCCATATAAGCAAAATGAATGCCAAATCGGCCAAGTGATTGCCATGTGACCAGTAACCAATCAATTCTCGAGTTTTGGCTGCTTAACTTTCTTCTTTGTAGTGCCAAAGTTTATTATTTGATTTATAATCGTCATTACATATTCTTGTATAAAAAACAATATTTTTTATTGTCTTCTCTTCCATTATTGTTACATTTTCGGATAATTTTCACACTCTATAATTTATTTCTTTTTTTTTTTCTAAACATGAATTCATATAAATAAATTGTTAAAAGTGTAATAATGAAAGGCTTTTCTGTTTGGTTTTGCAATGGCTTAGCTTGATGAACACTTGAAATTGTGCCTAACGAACTACAAGCAAATCCCACTTGTAGGACTACTGCAATTTCATCATTGACACCAAAAGTTTAAGACAGCTTGGCTTGTTGGTTTGATCGATAGTGGCAATCTACCAACAAGCACCAAATCTTTTGATAAATCTTTATATATCTTTGCATGAATTAAACAAAGAAAAGTACTTATTATTCCTAATATTTATTGTATACCACTTTAATCAAGCATGTGATGAATCGTTGCTATTTTAAATTTTGTCAATAAAATTTTCAGTATTGTAGTCAATGTCATACAAAATATATATATAGACACTATATATAGAGAAAATCATTTCGTTTCAATAATAGTTAGTTTTAATTTCTTTAGTTTAATATGTACCAATTCATAACTATTGTCAGTATAATTTTTAGGCGTCTGCATGGAAACCTCACTATATAATTTTCTTCCCGAAATCAAGCAAAACAAAAGTCAAACATTTCCTGGTAAAGAATTAAAAGAATAATAAAGACTTCAAGAGACCTGATTAATTGTTTATTTGGAGAGCAGATTGAAGTATCTGCATATGGAGGGTATATAGCTCTTATCATGTGTCTCAACATCATTGTGTTTTATGCAAATGCTTCCTAGTGTTCTAAAATTTGACGCATTTTAATTAAAAAAGCTAAAAGAGTATGTATTATGTACAAAGTTTTTTAATCTCCAAAAAAAAAAAATCAATTAGGAGCAGCATATGTAACATTTTTAAAAGCTGTTTCAGGTTAATGATCCTTCAAAGATCTTACTTATAATGGTAAGAGAATATTGTTTATCAAATTCTTCTGAATTTTTTTATGATAGATAAATCTTAATGAATTTATAATAAGATATCTATGAGCAATTAAATTAACGTCCAGCTACTCCCACTTCTGCTTCTGATCAATTTTATAAAATTTTCTTCCAGGTGTAAGGATATATATATAAACCCATATGATAATCAACGGAAAAAAATATTTGTATACGCATACATATTGGTGTCACTAATTTTTAAAAAAAAATTAAGTGATTAATTTATTTGATCGATTAGTTTTATCTGACAGCTATTCTCAACTTATGACAAATTTTGATTGGATCTTTCTTTTATCCTTCAATAACAGTGTTTATCATTAGTCATTTAGTATTGTTTTCAATTTTTTTTGTCCCAAAAAAAGTATTGTTTTCAATATTTTTAGTGTAAAAAGAAATTAATATTACCTGAAATATAAGATAAATATATAAAAATATTAATTATTTATTATTTCTCTTTTATAATATGAAACTTATATATGTTTTCACCCGAAATAATATATATTCCAGGACATAATTCAATATAATGAGGTTCTATATGTATATCTCCTTCACACGCGGTATAAGTGATTAAGTGCCGTTTCACTCTTTCAACTACCCAAGGCGGGAGTAGTAAATAATAAAAGAAAAAAAAATTTTAATTTTTAATTTTCAAAAATCAATATATTCAAATTTTAAAATATAAAAAATTTAAATATATTTTTAAATTTTTAAAAATTTAAATATTTACGAGTAAAAAAATCAAGGATTTATTTATTATTTTTTATAATAAAATAACAAGTCGGTAATGAGATTTGTACATGTGACTAGACTCTTGAGAGAAAAACATATACTATAAAAAGATATAATTAACTAGTTGATGCGAATGCAATTTTCATTATTTTTTGGTGATTATTTTAAGTAAACTTTCAAATTATTAGTTTATGCTGTTGAAAATGTTTAGACAAATTAAATATGTTAGTATTTGAAAAAAAAATTGATTAGTCGATCTTATGTTCTCTAATTACGATAATTAAATATATGTGATGCAATCAATTTGGATTGATGAAGTAATTAATTTTATTCGTTATTTAAGTGAATGTCAAAAGATTTAAATTTTATATTATATATACATTAATTTATTAATTAATAATAAATTTTTAAATAAAATTTTAATTTGTGATAAAAAAAAAAGTTAATACCTTATGATCAATAAATTTGTTCAGACAATAAATCTTACAAAAGATGGCAATCGAATTCCTTTTTCATAGAAATAACAGAAAAGGTCAACAATTTTAATTTAACAAGTGCACTTTCTCAATAGTGCACTATTTTCGAATATTAGAATTAGGTGAAATATATATTAATTTGTGAGTTTTCCAACTTATGCAAACTAAGGTGTCAGTGCCACATGAAATGCAAGGAGATGAGGTTGTTAGGAAAGTTCCAGTAGTCTTCCATTTTTATCTTGATATTAGACCGCCTTAGCAATTGCAAGTGGAGTTAAGATTTAAGAATAATGAGAATAATGTCCTCTAATCTCTAATTAATTAATTATCATAAGGGGTTGCTGATGAATGATGGTGCTCAAATTTTGCAATTATCAATAACTATGGGATTGGTTAGTTTTTGTGAGTGATGAGCGTACCAATGTGTTCTAAAGCAGACGGGTTAAGGCCATTTTATGTTTACATTCATGAAGAGTTTTTTTTTTTTTTGAAAGTAAAAAGCTCAACACACTAAAGTGGAGCAGCGTTCTTCGAAAAAACAAACAAAAAGACAATACCAAAAAATACCAATCACCAGAACTAGAAACCCGCATGTCATTTCCGGCATAGCCATCAACAACATTAGGGAGGGACACCTCTCCACTCGTCGCAGCTAAACATGGTCATGTGGAAGATTTCTTCAACGCCTTTGCTTTTATTCTGGAAAATTTTCCTATTCCTTTCCATCCAAATGTGCCAGATAATCGCACAGAAACACCTCAAACGTTGCTTTCGGTCCTCTTTTCTACACGGCTCATCTGTCCAGCTTAAGAAATGGTCCTTCATCAAGCCCGGAACAGACCAAAGCCGGCCAAACACAGATAACCACGCACTCCACACCTGCCAAGCAAATTCACATCCAAGAAACAAGTGATGGACCTGTTCAACCTCGTTAGTACAAAACACACAACTCTTATCATCTTGGCTAATAATCCCGAATCGACTTAGTCGGTCTTTGGTATTCACCCTGCCTACCAGGACAAACCAAGCAAATAGCTCCACTCTTGGTGGAACCAAACCTTTCCAGACGCTCTTGGTGAAGCTGTAGCTGGATACCTCCTCTGAAAGCATTCCTTCTTGTAGCACCTGCACAAAGGAGTTAGTCGAAAAGATACCAAGTCTATCAAATTTCCACACAACTCTATCCTCTCTAGTGGTCACTAGCCTGACAGGTCTCAAAGCCTCATGTAACTGACTCAGAAGGTCTAACTCCCACTGAAAGAGCTCTCTCCTCCATTGGAAATTCCAAACCCACTCTAGCCCATCCCAAAAACCGCAATCCCTAATGACCGAACCACATTGATTTGAAACAGAGAAGAGCCGGGGGAACCTTTCTTTCAAGGACCCACAATGTAACCAGACATCCTCCCAAAACCGAGTCCGACGCCCATCACCAATCTCCATAGCCAGGCCAGTAATAACCTTCTCCCTTAGATGTTGCTCCTTAATTTGTAGATGGCAGATATCCT
Organism: Arachis duranensis; assembly: GCF_000817695.3. NCBI lineage: Eukaryota > Viridiplantae > Streptophyta > Magnoliopsida > Fabales > Fabaceae > Arachis > Arachis duranensis. The sequence goes on along the minus strand of NC_029775.3, from coordinate 4,713,017 downwards.
TCTATGGGCCCCCTTTAGTAGGCAGCACTTGCATGGACAGTAATTCATTCGGCCTCAGATTATTACAGGAGCAGACCACCCTCTTCCATAACGGGCACTCTTCTTTAGCAAAACGCCACCACCACTTAAACAACAGTGCAGTGTTACGAATCATAGCATCTCCAACACCCAGACCGCCTAACTTCTTAGGAGCCTGCACCATCTTCCATCTCACCAACGCCATACCGTTCCTCCCATCCTCCTTACTCCATAGAAAGCGTCTCTGTAGGGCAATCAACTTTTCCGCAACTGCCTTAGGCATCTTATACAGGCTCAAATAATACACTGGTAAGTTATTCAAGACTGACTTGATAAGCACCAATTTACCCGCTTTGCTTAGCAGCTTGGCTTTCCAAAGGCTCAGCTTCTCTTTCACTTTATCGATGATTGGCTTCCAGGTCTTAACAAGTCTTGGATTAGCTCCTAAGGAAATTGAAGACTATTTTAGTATATTTCATAAATTTACATTTTATATTTGATTTTTTTTTTCATTCTATTTCTTCACCGTATGTAAACAAGCCAAGGAATTGCATCAAAATTTTAACTATTTTTTACATTTCTTTTCATTTTTCTAGTTTTTACCTCATTTATAGGATACATTTTTCTTATTGTATTAGTTTTTTTTTCCCTTAAAGGCAAAGAGTTTATTTCCTAACAACCTTTAGGATGTATTTTTTTATTTTTTGTTTTTACACTATCTCTCAAGATCTAAATTCTATTTATTAAGATTTATCGTTAGCTAATAAATTATTACATACATAAAATAAAAATAAATTTTCACATTTATTTAAGTGGATTAATAAATTAATTATTAGATATTTATTTCTTTGATTCATTAACATGGTTGAGATTAATATATAACAATAAAAATAATAAAAAAGTTTAATTTTAAAGTATCAATAGTCCTAATAAAAATTGAATAAAATACAGATAATTAAACATTATATTACTATTGATTTTTTCTATTTTTATTTCATTGACTATAATAATTAAATAAAAATTAAATAAAATAAAATGCACAACAATAATAAAACTAATAATTTTGTTGAATTTTTTATTATTTAATTATGATAATAAAAGTATAGACTTATTTCTAAATGTTAACAACATGTGTCCTTACATCATTTATTATCAAATACTCTAAATAAATTTAGATTTCTTTAAAAAGGATTTGAATCTTCTAAAGTTTGTAGTGTCACTTTAATAAATATTACTACTTTAGAAGATTTTTTTTCCTTTGAAAATTATAACCATAAAACATTAAGAAACCAAAAAAAAAGAGAAAAAAAGCCCACAAAAAAAGAAGAAAGAAATTGTATGTAGCGGGGGAGTTTCCAAGTCATGGTCGCAGCCCATTGACAACGTGTCCACCAATGCCCCCACCAAAACCACTGCCTAATCCGCCACCAAACCCTCCTATTCCACCACCGTATCCAGCACCACCACCACCGTATCCAGCACCACCACCACCACCACCATATCCAGCACCACCGCCGCCGCCACCATAGCCTCCATTATTATTTCCACCTCCATTGCCGCCACCATATCCACCTCCTATGATGACACCACCACCACCACCACCAGAACCGCCTCCAAATCCTCCAGCGCCTCCCATTCCGGCACCAGAACCACCGGCGTATCCACCACCGTAGGCCTGCAAGAGGCGATATGGCCTCTGGTGGGGAGATCCATGAGTAGTAGCCTGCAAGAGTGTGGTACATGATGTTATTGTAGCAATAAAAGCTACCAAAAGCAACTTGGAAATCATGATTACCATACTCATCAATTAACTACTAATTAATCACTAATCAGATGCTTGCTCGCTCTTCAACTCCTAATCTCCTATCTATGTATATATATACAAATAGCACAACACTCAGAATTCAGGAGCCACTGGCTATGTATGTTCGTTATGCCTTCAATTTTGCCGTTGTCCCACGTTAATTGCATGTCATCCATCTCCGATACCAATACCTACATTTTCATACATGCCACCACTACATACGATCTGAATGTAATCAGGTTTGCAAAATCAAAATCCAAACTAATTTGATAGTCCAATATTTATTATTTACTTAAAAAAATAAAAATATATAATTTTCCTCACAATTTTTTCACAAATGTTTCATGTTTTATTTTCCAAATTGACCGTAGCTATTACATCCCAATATATAATTTAGATCAGACGAAATAATGAAGCAGCTAGCAAATATAGTTAATTACTAATAAAATACTAGTTAATATATATTAAGTCCATCACATTACTGCATATATAGTGCGACATATACTCTAGTTGCAGCAGAAGGGGGAACAGATGAGAATTCAGAAAGGTAACATTAATGTATATTAATTTGTTCTGGGGAGTGGCCCCTCATGGGGCCTATGGCATATGATGATGATGTGATAAAGAAAGCTTGAGCTCAAGGGAGATATCATTCCTAACTGGACTCATCATCTGTGACAGAGACGCCATGTTGTTTTTTCCTTCATCACACACTCTCACTCTCTTTCCTTTCTCGCTTCTATCTTCGAATCTGCTACTTGTACCAATCTCTTCTGATGATGACACCTTTCTACCCCCACCATCCTTATTGTTCCCCTGAAAAATATTTTATATATACAACATCAAATCATATATTTTTACAAGGAACTCTATCAACGAACAATGATTTTATATATATTCAATATATGTTTATCTTATTTAATTTATAGCAAACTTATAGGCAGTAATCATAATAATAATTATTAAACTTTATGAGAATTAATCAGAGTTTTACAAGTTAATTTTTTAGTAGAAGTAATTTTCTATTTGAGTTTATATTTATTGTTTGTCTAATTAATAATGAGTTGACTTTAATCATTATGTGCCATTAGAGGATGGTTTAAGGAATGAGTGAACAAAGAAACACTTTTACCTTCTTCTGGTAAACACTTTTGCCATTAATACTACGGTAATAGTTGTTTATTGTAAGAAATAAATCATTATTATTATTATCTATCAAAACAAGTATTATCCTTTTATGAAAATAACGTGACTACTAAAAAATTAGCGGCGCCTTATTTTATTTTTAGAGAGAATAAAAATAGATGTTAATATATTCATCGGTAATTATATATTAATTTTCTTACGTTTTGTTATTAAAAAAGTTTATTGACAATTATATAATTGTCGGTAATTTTTTTTTTTAAATTTAGAAGTGAGACTCGAATCTGAAATCTCTAAGTGAAGAAGAGAAGACTATATGTCATTTGAGTTATAACTCGTTAGTTCAGTAAAAATCTTTTTAATGACAAAGTATATAATTATCATTATAATATAATAATAATAGTAAATAATATAATTGAGATGAGTTTTTTTTTTCTAAAAATTTAAACCGATAAAAAGAGGTATACAATTACATGAATGGTTATATATTTAACATAATGTATAATTTATTATGTTAAATAATAATAAAATTCTAAATTTTTATGTCATAAAAATTTTGATACTAAATTATAATTTTTTTAAATTTAAATTAATAGAAAAAATGCATGAATAATTATATATACACTTTATTTTGTGACATTATGCATGCATTTAAAATTTGAAAGAGTTATGTAAAAGAAAACTAATTAAAAAGCTGAATTTTCTTCCAAAATCATTATTGTAGATGAAAAACTGAGGAGTAGGAGGAGAAGGGATTATTACTTGGGCAGTGTGGGGTGTGAGAATATCTCGGAAAATGATGTAAGTGTGAGTCTTCTGTTCATCATTCTCCTTACAAACTATAGTAGACTGATTACTCCCTAGCTTTGCATAATTCTGAGACTCTTGCTGCTGCTGCTCATTCCTGTTTGCATAACATATTGCCAAACTTGTAACGAAATTATATATTGTTCAACTTTATTTTTAATTTTAGGGCTAGATGTGAATTAAAAAATATTCCTAAAATTAGAAATACCAAAGATCTTGGAGTCTGGTGCGAGCAAATTCTTCGGTATAATAACTAATTCCATAGCTCCCTTGCTGAAGACTCTGTTGACCGGTCCACCTTAATGGTTTAATGCTTGACGACGACAATGAAGAAAGCAGCAGCAATTCTTTTGATGCCGTTATTTTCTTCTTCCTTTCGGCTGTTAATTAATTAATTGAATCATGTATATTAGTTAAGATAATTAATTCATGTAGCAAATTTTTTCCAGGACTAATAAATTTGGAAGATGTGGAAGAATTGAAGAAAGAATAATAGAATATTTTTTACGTAACGTAGGTTTGATTTTCTTTGGTGACGGAAAAGGGGAATCAAAATAATTATCGGTTATGGTGACGCCACTATATATACCTCTGCTTATGATAAATATATGTAATTTCCTGAATTGTACCAAACAATATGTCTAATGCCCTATACGGCTAGTTATTTTCTTGAATTAGAGATCTCTATTAATTAACTCGCTCATGGCATGCCACAGTAGTAGTGCGATTTATATACCTTGTTTCATCTCTTCCTGCTTCACGCTCCTGTACATCTGTCAATACATACAGATACAATTTACTTCTAACTTCAAATTAACTATTCATGCATGTTGCGTAACTAAATTCAAATAAACGGTTATTCCTCCACTAAAATCAGCCACCAATGCATTTATATAAATATATGTGTAGTTTAATTTATTTTTAGTAGCTGATTTTACTGTACGCACCCACCTGTAGGTGGCTTTTAACATGAGATATGGTAACCCCCTTAACATTCATAAGCTGCATAACCATCTTTGGCGTCGCCCCTGCGTATAATATAAGTAATTTAATTCGTTACCAGAAAATCCGTGATGAGAGCGCTTACTATCAACTCCTCCAAGCCGTTGGATTGCATGCAGGAAGCAACGGTGGAGATCTGGTGTCCAACAAATTCGAGGCATTCTGGATCTGACATAAGGCCTAACCATTGGTGCCTTCAAGCTTAGAGCTGTTGACAAAGGCTCACCACTGCTAGCTAGAGAGAAAGAAGAACAAGAAGAAGAAGAAGATGATGATGACGCTGACATACTTGTAGTTGGTGAACTTTTGACGATTATGAGAACGCGCTCGTCTTCACTCTTCATTGAACACTACTAATTCAAGTACAATAAATGTTTGCTTTTGTTTTGTTTCTATCTTAGCTTCTCTCTTTCCTAATGAAGGAGGTGTTGGAGAGAGAGTTAGTAATAGGAGGGAGAGAGAATTGAAGAAAGTGTGAATGTCTTATGAAGAAACAAGAGATAATAAATACTAAGCCAGACCCTACTCTTCCTCGAAGCCCTTGTCTTTTAGCGCTGCTTTTGTGTTACCCTCTGATCTCTATACAAGCCTCAGTTTTCGGTCCTAGACACTTTCGATGGATAAAAGGAAAACAAAATAGGAATTTCAGACACCCAAACTCAGAGATACCCAGTTTTTTCAAATATATATTATTGTACTTTCTATTGCTGAGATCACGTTATTATCTTTAAATTTTAGAGGAAATGACTCTTTCTTCTGTAACAATTTAAATGACAGAGGTAATATTCATTTTACGCGCAAGTTTTAATTTAGTTTTTGAAGTTTTATTATTTTTATTTATTTTTTAAATTTTTGGAATAAGATTTATGTTTGTCTTAAACAAGCGGTAATGTGAATAATCAAATATTACGGTGATGACGATTATGTGTAATATTTAAATAGTCCAAAAATAATATTTTTAAGTAATTTTTTATTAAAATTTTGTTCCTAAAACAAGTGATACAACGTTATTTTTTTAACTATTTGGTTTTAACAAGATTTTCGATTATTTTTGTATGTGAGTCATGTTCATAGAATTTAAAAATTAAATAGAAATAATTAAAATTTTAAAATTAAATTAAAACTCGCATGCAAATTCAATAATTAAATTGAGTATTATCTCTTAAACAATTTTTTTTATTTATAAAATATACATTCTCTTCATTTAAATAACATTTTTTTCTATTTATAAATTATATATTTTCTTCATTTATAATATTAAAATAACATACGTTTTAATCTACTTAAACCAAAAGAATCAATAATTATTATAATTATTTCTGATTATGGAAAAAAAAATACCCGAACCCATTAATAAATACGACTGATGTGACAAACAAAAATGCTTATGTAGTGACTTTCATTAAACTGATTGATATGTGTTAGAGAAATTTGTGTTGTTTTAGATTTGGCTTAATATTTGTTAGAGGATTATTTGTGTTGTTTTATTAGATTGAATATGTGATTAGGTCATGAGTGGTTAATGGCAGTGATTTGGGATCATCCGTCATTTTCTATAGGGATGATAAAATATACTACATGTTTCATTTAGCTCTGTCAAAATAAAATATGTCTAAAATATTAGTCTATTCTTTTTTTTTTTTTGGATTAGCCGCCAACACACTTAACTCTTTTTTAATTGCAGAATTAATTAAAATTAATCTAATAATAATTCAAAAACAAATTAAAAATAATTAAATTACAACACATGTTTTCAATTTTTTAATTTTCAATCTTAATAGAATTGTTCATCATAATGTTATTAAATTATTACAGAATAAAATAATAACAATTTTCAATAAATAAAGAAAAAATACACAGAAAAAAATAATAAAAGAGATGTACTTTAAAATTCTAATTTTTAACTTTTGTATATATATTTTTGTAATTCTTATTTTTTTCTTAAAATAATTGCATTAGTATGTCATGTCCTGAATTAAAATTTATGGTTTTTGTGAAATATACTTGTCATTTTCATAAATTTAGTAGGCTAAAAGTCTCGGTCCAACCTATTTTTTTTGCCAATTTTATGAATCGGTTTGGCAGATTTGACTTGTTTTTTGGTACTAATTTTTTGTATTTATTTTATGTTAGGAAAATTTTCTACTATTAATTCTCTCTGTATTCATTTTATGTTAGAAAAATTAAAATTTATAATTTAAAAAATTTAGAAAATTAGGGTTGACAGTAAAAAAATAGAATTTGTATTTAAAAAATTATAACATTGTCATATTAATTTGTATTAAAATTTATAATATAAAAAGTTAAAGACGGTAAAAATCTTGGAAAATAGTTTGTATATATATTTTTGTAATTTTCATTTTTTCCTTAAAATAATCGCGTTAGTTCGTCCATTCCCGTATTAAAATTTATGGTTTTTGCAAAACTTACTTGACATGTTTTTTAAAATTTAGTGGACTAAAAATTTCGGTACAATTACTTTTTTGGCTAATTTTATGAATTGGTTTGGTAGATTCGACTGATTTTTTATCATTAATTCTCTGTATTCATTTCATGTTAGAAAATTAAGATTCATAATTTAAAAATTTTAGAAAATTAGAGTTAACATTGAAAAATTCAAATTTGTATTTAGAAAGTTATAACATTGTCATATCAATTTGTATTAAGATTTATAATATAAAAAGTTAAAGATGGTAAAAATCTTAGAAAATAGTTTGCATATATATTTTTGTAATTTTCATCTTTTTTTCTTAAAATAATCGTGTTAGTTCATCCTGTCCTGTACTAAAATCTATGATTTTTGCGAAACATGCTTGTCATTTTTTTTAATTTAGTGGACGAAAAATTTTGATACAATCTATTTTTTTGGTCGATTTTGTGAATCAATTTGGTAGATTCAACTGATTTTCTGCTATTAATTTTCTGTATTCATTTCATGTTAAGAAAATTACGATTCATAATTTAAAAATTTTAGAAAATTAGGATTGACATTAAAAAATTCAAAAAATTATATCATTGTCATATCAATTTAACAAAGTCATGTTGATATTTTTTATTATCACATTAACCGTTTCCATTAACGAAGATGGTCATTTTTTTGTAGTAAATATTTTTGTTACAAATTTAAAGTATTTTAAAAATATTTTTATTATTAACAAAATTAGAGTTATTATCGATTTGATAATTCAAAAATATTTTTTAATTTGCTTTTATTATTATTTTTGGGATTTTAAAAAATGGCTTGATGATTGGGTGAAAATTAAAGGTTAAAAAAAGGAATGTGCCGTTGTTCCGACGGAGAGAGTCTTCGTGATATCATTTTCTTTAGACATTCCTTCGGTCTTTTCCTGACATTCTTTGTCTCTTGAGGAAAAGAGAATCAGCCCTCTACGCATGTTTATTGTTACAAATACTATTGGAGAGCAACATACCAATACAAGTAAATAATTGCATAGTAATTAAGGAAAATAATAAAAGAGAAAACAAAATAAACAAAGACATTAATTTAATTTCTCTTTTAGTACATTAACGAAGTACGCGACAAAAAAACTTATAATCTCGTATTAACTGTTTAATTCTTCTGATCGTTAGTTCATTTCAAACAAGTTCTTTTTATATTACTGTTAAAAAACAAATATATTTGGCCTTGAAATTTTATACCTATTCTTGATCTATAATTATTTTTGGTGATGTTACACATATAAGCATTTTTGTAGTTAAGTTTAACTAAGTTAATATAAGTCTAATAAAAAAATAGCACATAAAATTTTATACATAGCAAAAATTTTGTTAATATAGTATAAAAATTTTAACTTATAATATAAAAATTTTTGTACATAACATATAATTTTTTGCTGCGAATGTAATTTTTTGATTGGATGATGAGTCGATGTTCTGAACATATGATCCTTCAAAAATTATTATGTTGTATATAAAAAAATTTAAGGTAAATACCAAATCAGTATCCGAAAAATTCTGATACTGATAAAATAGTATATGATCTTTATTATTGATAAAATTATTCCCCAAAAATTTTAAAATTTTATGAAAATGACCAATTGCCAATTGAATTACCTGGAGTTAAGGTTTAGAGGTGACGTGTCAGTTAACAATTATCATATACAAAATTTATCCACTTTTAATTTTTGAGTAGTGCTAGGGAGCCAATGGCCTAAACGTACCATGTGTACAATGGGCTAAATCTTTGGTTTATGATCACCTATACTATCCAGAATAACCATCCGGATACTAGGGATAATAAACATCTCATGTTATAAAAAGCTAATTTTGGGTTCACCAAAGTTCAAACTCTTGACCTTTCGGACCTGGAACTCTAATAGCATGTCCTGAAACCACTCATCCCAAAAACGTAATCTGATAGGACAATATAACACTAATAATCATATCTCTAATACTTTCTAAACATTCATTGTACACATTGTACGCGTAGGTCATTGGCTCCCTATACTTTCTCTTAATTTTTATAATTAAAAAAAACTCCAATTTCAATTTTTTTAAAAACCCTAATCCTCTTTTTTTCCCTAAAACTCTCGTCTCTTTTTCTAAATCATCACCATTTTCTAAAACCCTAATCTCCTTTTTTTCTTCTTTTTCCTCTTAACGATGCTATTTTTGGGAATCAGATAGTGATTAACGAGGCTCTGGTTGTAGTTGTGGTGGTGGTGGTGATAGCGGCAGAAGGGGTGGGATCTTCTGCAGAGGTATCGCATGGAAGACCCTATGTTCTTGAGACAATGGTTCAGTTTGCGATTGGGAAGGCGTGTAAAGAGAAAAATCGGCGGCAGAGATTCGCGATCCAAGGAAAGGCGTTCACGTTTGGCTTGGAACCTTTAACACCACCAAAGAAGCCACCAAGGCCTATGATAGAGAAGGTCGTAAGATTCGTAGAAAGAAAGCTAAAGTGAACTTTTCTAACGAGAATGACGAACACTCCATTCAACAATCTTGCAATATTATTCCAAACCTTCCTCCTCCTCTCATTTGAAGATCGAGTAATCATCCTCCTCTGTATCAATATGGTGATGCCAATAACAAAAATAACAACAACATGAACAACCAGGTAAGGATTCTGAACCTCAACTTAGAGTTTGGTTACGATTCGAATTATGGAGGAGATATTGGTGTTGGTGGTGCCATCAACGCAGATCCATTTGTGAGTTGTGTTGATGATAATTCTGAGTATGGATTTGGTTCTAATTTGATATTGGAGGTGGCAGGTGGGTCAAGTGGTGATCAACAACATCAAAAAAAGAAGAAGAGCTACGAGGTGGAGAAGCTTTTGGACGAACTAATGGCATATGAGAAAAAAATAAGAAATGAAAAAGGGGTTGAGTCTTGAGAAGAAGAGGTTGATTATCAGAGAAGCATCTTTGGTTAGAAGAATAAGAAGAAGGAGGAAAGTAGAGGCAGCAACGAATGAAAATAAAGAGGATTTAATTAGGAAAGAAAATTGGTGGATGATGATGAGGAAGGGGAAGAGATGAGAGTTTCAGAAGAAAGGGGATTAGGGCTTTTAAAAAATTGAAATTGGAGTGTTTTTAAAATTATAAAAATTAAAAGTGATTAAATTTTGTAATTATTGTAATTGTTAACTGACACGTCACCTTTAAACCTTAACTCTAGGTAACTCAATTGATAGTTTTTGTCAAATTTTAAAATCTTTCGGGGATCATTTTGTCAATAACAAATATCAAGTACCATTTTATCAGCGTCAGAATCTTTCAAGTACCGATTTGGTATTTACCTCAAAAAATTTTCTATGTTGTATGTATATTGTTGATTGGGCATCAATGTTTGTTAGATATATAATTTTTCAAAAATTTTGTACTGTGTACCAAAATTTATGTGTTGTGCACTAAATTTTATGTTATGCGTACTAAAATTGCGTATTTTGTTGGTTGAGTGTTAATATTCTGTATATGTAGGGTATTAAAATTTCTATGCTCTAATTTTCTGACATATATAGAAGAAAAAGAAGATAAAGAAAAAACAATGATGATGATGATGAAGGAGGATGAGAATGAAAAAAAGGAGAAAAAAATCAAACAAAAGAAGACGTTGAAGAAGAACAAGAGAAGAAGACGATGACAATAACGATAATGATAATGTTGTTGAAGAAGATGATAATGACAACGACAATAATAAAGAAGGAAAAAGAGGAGGAAGAAAAGGAAAAAGATGAAGAAGCAGCACCGATAATACATTTATACATACGTTTGAAAAAGCACATTGTGACTTGATTGATTACTTGTTTAAGAAAATTTAGACGTCTAATTTTATTGATTATATTTATGTTTTAACCAAATCTTGAAATCTAACTCTAATTTTAATTCAATCATCAACTAATTATTGATTAACCTGTTTATATAATTTGGTAATTTAAGAGAGTAGGGCAACAAATTTCTAAAGAAAAAAAAACGTATTATCACCATGTTGATCTTTAAGGTATTATTTGGTTGATGTTCGCTTCTATTTAAAATATTGACACACTAACACATGTATATTATTTATTTTACGAGACACAAATTAAAGCCAAATATTCTCATCTATTTATATCCATAAAAAATATGTATTTTGTATCTTTTTTAAAAAAATTAAAACACAAATATGTTGTTTAAAATATAAATTAAAATACATTTTTGGACAATTTTATCCTTACTAATTTTTTAAATTCCAAAATGACCATAAAACCCCATCATCGTATTTCTTCTCTTCTCCCCTCCTCCGTCTCTCTTCTGTTGCTTCTCAGTCTCAACTCCTCATCTCTCAAATTTGCTGCATTTCATCCTCCACTATCCCAAATTTGAAACACTTCGTATTTACTCACAAGATCGGCGATTCTTTCTTTGGATTTGTCTTTCTCATTCGTGCACCATTGGCGTTGAACGCCCACAAGGGAATGATACCCTTAGCGCTCAACGCTAGGAAGGGGACAGCAACATGGGAGTTGAACACCCAAACAAGTGAGGCCAGTCACATACTGATAGCAACCCTCCTAAGCAAGCTAGTAACCCCCCCTTCCAACACACATGACACTCGGTCTTCATCAACCAAAGTTGATGAGTATAAGGCTAAAATGCCATTTTCTCAGAAGCTCCATCAAGAAAAAAAAGATAAATAATTTGCCTGCTTTTGCGGATTATCTCAGAACACTAGAGATCAAGATCCCTTTTGTAGAGGCTCTTGAACATATACCTTCTTATGCTAAGTTCATCAAGGACATCTTAAGTCATAAGAAGGATTGGAGAGAGACAGAAACAGTCATCCTCATTGAAGAGTGTAATGCAATCATTCAAAATAGCTTACCAGAAAAATTTAAGGATCTTGGAAGCTTTATGATACTATGCACTCTAGGTGATGCTTGTACAAGGACAACTCTATGTGACCTTGGAGCAATCATCAACCTAATACCTGCTTCATTAATAAAGAAGCTTTGCTTGACTGATGAAGTCAAACCAACCCGCATATGTCTTCAACTTGCTGATGGCTCTATTAAGATACCATCAAGCATAATTGAAGACATGATTGTTAGGGTTGGACCCTTTACTTTTTTCACTGACTTTGTGGTGTTGGACATGGAAGGACACAAGAGTGCATCCCTTATCTTAGAGATACCCTTCCTAGTTACAGGACGAACTCTCATTGATGTTGAAAAAGGAGAAGTAATCCTGAGAGTTAATGAGAAAAAGTTTGTATTGAATGCTGTAAAAGCCATGCAGCATCAAGACACCCCAGAGGAATGCATGAGCATTGACCTCATTGATTCTCTAGTGGAAGAAGTAAACATGGTTGAGAGTCTCAGGGAAAGGCTGAATGACATCCTTACTGATGAACAGCCTGACTTAGAGGATCCTTTGGAAATTCCTAAGGAAAAAGAGAAGCCTCCAAAACTTGAGTTCAAGCCATTACCATCTTCCATGAAATATGCATTTCTGGGAGATGGAGATACTTATCATGTAATCATAAGCTTTGCTTTAGAGCCATAGGAAGAAGAAAAACTAATCAAAGTGCTCAAAACACATAGGACCGCCCTTAGGTGGACTATAAGTGACCTTAAGGGCATTAACCCAGCCTAATGCATGCATAAAATCCTGTTGGAGGATAATGCCAAACCAGTGATACAACCACAGAGGCGATTGAATCCGGCTATGAAAGAAGTAATGTAGAACGAAGTCACTAAGCTCTGGGAGGCTGGAATCATTTATCCCATTTCTGACAGCTCCTGGGTGAGCTTTGTCCAAGTTGTTCCCAAAAGGGAGGCATGGCAGTGGTTCATAATGAAAAGAATAAATTGATCCCTAAAAGGATAGTTACAGGATAGCGTATGTGCATTGACTATAGAAGACTCAATGACACCACCAGGAAGGATAATTTTCCTTTACCAATTATTGACCAAATACTAGAAAGACTAGCAGGGCATACTTTTTATTGTTTTTTAGATGGATATTCCGAATATAATCAAATAGTAGTGGATCCACAGGATCAAGAGAAGACGGAATTCACATGCCCATCTGGCATGTTTGCCTACAGGCGAATGCCATTTGGCCTGTGCAATGCGCCTGCCACTTTTCAGAGATGTATGTTATCCATCTTCTCTGATATGGTAGAGAAGTTCCTTGAAGTGTTCATGGATGACTTCTCTATTTTTGGAAACTCATTTAACTTCTGTCTTGATCATCTGACCCTAATTCTGAAAAGATGTCAAGAGACAAACCTAGTTCTAAATTGGGAGAAATGCCACTTCATGGTAACTAAAGGCATTGTTCTCGGATATCAGATCTCAAATAAGGGGATAGAAGTAGATCAAACTAAAGTGGAAATAATTGAACAATTATTTCCTCCTACTAATATCAAGACAATAAAAAATTTCCTACGACATGCAGAAATTTAACTGCATCTCTTTATCTTTGTTTTCGTTTCTAGTGTCGTTGATTGTCATCACAGATTTGATGCCGCCATTATTACAGGAACGAAGAAGGTTGTTCATTGCCTACCGTTGCATAAAGAATAAAGATCTCAATACGTCAATGCATGCCAACATATAATTTTTCACTTCTTTTACATGATTTGTAAATCCCTATCTTTGTTTTTTTTTTTAATTTTACCCCTCTATTAAATTTTGTTTAAACTTGTTATAAGATTTTGCAGATATAATTATTTTGATTCTTGGTTCTGTAATTTTTTTTTGAGAAAAAAGTTATTTTTGACATTGGTAGAAGAAAAAGATGAAATAATAAAATTGATAATGCTTCTTAACTGAGGGTAAAAAAAATTCTTATTCTTGCCAAACACAATTTTTATTGTGTTTATATTCTTATGCCTATGTCTTTGTGTATCCCTTTTGTATGATAAACAAATGTAATCTAATTTATTATATGAATCAAATCCGAAGAACCCTGGTAGCTTACTAATATAATATATTGACATCCCAATACCAAAAAAATTTCTATTCCAAATCAAAATTAACAACAATTAGAATGTTGTTACATTAATCATATTAAATATATATTAAAATTAATTATTAATATTTAATATATATTGTACCGTATTTCTAGCCAAACTAATTAGATTTCATTATAAAATGTGGGGAATCCCAGCATCAAAATTTTTAAAACCACAGTATAAAAAGTTAAAGACTGTAAAATTCTTGGAACTCAAAATAGCAAAATAAAGAAAGAATTTTCTTTTTAGTTGCTTCCTAAAAAACATTATGGTAGTGGTACTATATACATACTGTCTCTTTTCACAATTCAACTTCTCATCATTATTACATCCAAAACATGGAAAAAAAAAATAAAAATCATGATCGCCAACAGAATTAAAATACTACAAATAAATAAAAGTATCTCTACTTTTTCTCTTACCTTTTTTTAATTAATTAACATCATTTTGCTTCTTAGAAAAAGAAGTTAACGTGTTCGTTATTTATTATCCTAAAAGAGTGTCGATAAATATTTTTGAAATGAATAGACTAACACTCAAATAATTAAATGCTCTAAAAATAGTATAGCACAGAAAAAAACTAAAACATAATAGTATAACACACTATTTCAGTCTCCTAAAGCAACTAAAAAGAAAAAAAACATTTAAAAACACATGTATATGCGTAAAAATAATAACATAACAAATTTACGATAAGAAATATATTGTTTTTTTGTGTACATTATTCACTTTCAATAATAAAAGTAGTCAATAATTTTAAATCATAAAAATATATAAAAATAGTACAAATGTTAATACGTTATTTTTTCAGTTTAAAATGATATATATCTATTGTTAAAATTAAAATAATATTTTTTATTATTTAATATTTTTAATTTAAAAACTAAAAAGATTACTAAAGTATAAAAAAATATAATTTATTTTAGCAATATTTATATAATAATCATAGTCATTATAATTACATATACGTTAGAGTCTATCATCTAGAACTGCTTGCCAACCACACTAAGGTAGTAGTCTATCTTTAGTGTTACTAGAAGGCCGAAATTTCTTAAATACAGTAATGTGAAAGGTTGCCAGCTTCGAAGAAGAAAACTAAAGAGTGATGTAGCTGTTAAGAAAAAGTGTTGAAAAAGGTAGCGGGTTAAGAAAAAAGTGTCAAAAATTTATATGTAGTTATTTTTATTAGATAATTTGACGTGTTTGATAAAACTGTTATTTAAAAATTTTCAACTAATAATTTGACATAAACATAATTGTATAAAAATTTCCACCTTATTAAAAATATGTATGATATAAGTAACATTAAATGTCCCACAAAAAACAACACAAAGATCAGCCCGATTCTCCGTCCCTTTAACCCTTTTTTCCTTGAAAACTCAAATGCCATGAGCAAATAAAGTCTCTTCAATCCAGAATACCGACACCATTATGAAAGGCCCTTATATTCCGGCCAACATTCACAATTTCACATGCACCATGATCAATCCGGCGTTGCCACGCAGACATGTAGATATGCTTTGCATGTCTGATTTTCCTCTCAAACTTACACCTCTTTGTGTGAGAAGTTATCATTATTGCTGTTTTTATGTGTGTAAATAAACGTTTCGAAAATTAAAAAATGGTGTGGTTAGCATGGCCATCATCTATCTCATGCATGAAAATTTTCGCACGCAGATAGTTTTAGAATGGCTGAAGTGAACTCCTAATTTTTTTCCATAATTATCTTTGATATTTAGATTATTTTTTTATTAATAGTAGATTTAGATTTATTTATAATTTTTTTAATTAGAACACAATATTTTAAAATTATTAAAAAATTAATTTTTTTCATTTTAAAAATAATATTTTTTTTAATATTTATTGAGTTATAACACTTTATATATTATGTACTCTTTATGTACTCTAATTAAAAAAATTATAACAAATAAATTATATTTATTATTAATAAAAAAATAATCTTAAGTAACAATCCTTATTAGTAGGCTTAGCTCATACAAATAAATGCGATAACTTTTTTCCTTCTCCAGGAATAATATATATATTTTTAGAAGTATTATACACCAATGTTTTTGTTATTTTGCCATATATTTAAATTAATAGTCCACTACTTCTTCTACGTTGAGAATGTTAACTTTTTAGTATTTTTTTCTATATAATTACCGATAAATAGTATTTTAATGATCATAATAATAATAATAACAATAATAATAATAATAATAATAAATATATAATAAATTTAATAAAATATTATATCCATGATTCAAAAAATACAAATGCATCTAAAATTGCGGTATTAGTAAACAATAGCTGGATCTGTTGTCAGGATTTTTGTTGCAGCAAAACAGCAAAAGCATGGAGATAATGTTAAGGCGGTTTAAAATATGGGGAGAATATATTCCATTGGAAATTTTGGCAGAATTTGTGACATGTGTTTTTGTGCAGTCTTCGTAAGCACAATGAATGATAGTATGGAGAAGATGGAGAGACCGAGACACATACATAACAGATTTAAAGGCGGTTACGAAAATCATCAAATCATCACTCCTGCTATGACATCTAGCTAGAATCATCTATAATTCGATATAATTTATTCTTTCCCTTCAAAAAATAAATTTTTTATTTTGGAAAATGCTGCTAAGAGATATCTATCCCATCAATATTTTTAGTAAAAAAAATAAATAATTAGTTAATATTAATTTAAATAAAAAATATTAAGCACTTACTATTTTTCTACAAGATAACGACTACAAAATTATTTGTGAATTTTGTTATACATTTAATTTAAATATTTTTATCAATTAAATTTAATTAAGTTGTTTTAAATTTAACAAAAATTATCCGTGATATAAAATGCGCTTGAATCGCACACTTCTTTTTTACGTATTTTTTTTGTATTGTTCTTCCATTACAATTGCTGCATTTATTTCTTTTTTTTCTTCTCCTCTTTTTTTTAATTTTAGTGTTATTACAGTATTTTTTATTTTTTTTTTAGTTTTTTCTTGTTGTTTTTTTTTTATCATGGTAAGAAAAGAAATATTATGTGAAAATAAAATAAAAAAAGATAAAAAAAAAGAAAAAGATGATGACAAGACGAAGAAGAGAAAGTTGATATATTTGAATTATACAATATTTATCAGAAAAATAATTTTTTAAGTTTGACATAAAAAAAATTTTAATTTTGACACCGAAATTTTTTTAACTAGTGAGTAGCGACACAGAAAATTTTTAACTAATTAAAAGTTATCGAAAATAAAAATAGCACTGAAATTTCTTAAACATAGCATTGAAACTTTTCAATTGAGACATCGAAAATTTTTCCAACATATCTTCTTTTATTTTTTTCTTCATATTTTATCCTTTTTTTTTCTTTGAACATGTTGTTCTTTTTCATGTTTTGTTATTGATACAATATTTTTTGTATCGTGTTATGTTTTACTTTAAAAATAAAGGATTTTATCTAAACAATTTTATTTTAAAATTAAATTGTATACTTTTAAATTTTAAACAATAAACTATCTTGCAATGTGACGTAGATATTAATTTAAATTATGTGTTTTTTATAAAAAAAGTTCTGCGTTTGATATAACAAATTTTGGTGTTATTTTTATTTTATTATCATCATCATTTTTTGTGTTCTATTTTTTTATTCTTCTCTTTCATAAAATTTTTAAAATACACAAATAATTAAATAAACAAACAAAGAAAATGAATAAGAACAATAAAAAATTGTATAAAAGAAAAAAATAATATAGATAAAAGATTGAGGGTGATGATGATAATGATGAAAAAAGAGAAGAAAGAGAAAAACAAAAAAAATTAAACAAAAAAAAAAGAAAGAATGAAAAATATCATAATTTTATTAGACTTGATTACATAAAAAATTTGGTTCTCTAGAATTATTGATTTTTATATTCCTCTATTTAATAGTTTGATTTTTTTTTTGGACATATGAAAAAAATGATTTATACAAAGAAATGAAAAAGAAATTAGAAAACCTTCTTTTGATCAGGTAAGTACTTCATTCTCGAAGTCCAATTGTGGGTCACACGTGAATTACTTAATCAAATCAAGTTTAAATTCGATTGAAATTTTAATTTCACCACTTCTTCACCACCTTGATAGAAACTCGTTGGCCAACGAATGTAAGATGAGTTGAACACAAATGGTTCTATTAACAATGAATTATAAAATGAATCACCAAAATTTTAGAGATACTCACATACATAAAAAGAATCAATTTATCACATTCACATACAGTAATATTCGTGTATATGTGTTATTATTATTAAGCACCTACGTGTTTGTCACTATCGCTTACTTGTTGGTAGGATGAAAGTACAGTTGCGACAATCAGAGTTTTATTGAATAATTACTAAAGCTGCAAAAAAGTTATTATGCATAGTGACTATATACTCATTCATGGTCATATTGTAAACCACAAAGTCATAGATGGTGACAGAAGAATTTTGTTCATCTTAGGGACAAGTCAAGCAGGTATTCAGCATCACCATCAATATGCTAAGAGACTCTCTATGATAATTGCTATTATATATATAAGGCCAATTCTATGTTATTTTTTATTTGGTGTTTAATTTTTGTTTAATTTATCTTTTATAGCAAATTTAAAGATTTAAAATTTATTAATTTTTATATTTTAAATTAAATTAAATATTTAACTATTTTTAATAATTAGATAT